>NC_044552.1:65719275-65996775 GCF_007565055.1 Rhinopithecus roxellana
TAAATGAAGAAACTTACTTTGTTATGGATTGAAAGAATCCAACCAGTAAAGATGTTAATTTCTTAAGCATCTGGTTTAATACAATTCCTACCAAAATCCCGCAAGACTTTTGTAGTTATAGACTAGAATATTCTAAAATCGATATAGAAAGACAGGGAAATTAGAATAAATTAAACAATTTGAAAAATAAGAATAAAGTAGACGGAATTGGTTTACCTGATTTTAAGTGCTGAAGGCATAGACACATAAAGCAATAGAACAGAACACAGAAGTAGACTCTCCTAATATGTCCAACTGATTTCTGACAAAGATGGTGCAAAAGCAATTCTACCACGGGGGAAAATAATAGCCATTTCAACAAATGCTGCTGGAACAATTAAACATTCATAGGCAAAAAATGAAACTCCACTAAGACTTAAAAGTTAATTAAAATGGGCCAAGCACAGTGGCTCACGCCTGTAGTCCCGGCGCTTTGGGAGGCCGAGGCGTGTGGATCACCTGAGGTCAGGAGTTTGAGACCAGTCTGGCCAACATGATGAAACCCTGTCTCTACTAAAGATACAAAAAAAGAAAAAAAAAAAAAAAAAGCAGATGTG
Source organism: Rhinopithecus roxellana (assembly GCF_007565055.1). Lineage (NCBI taxonomy): Eukaryota > Metazoa > Chordata > Mammalia > Primates > Cercopithecidae > Rhinopithecus > Rhinopithecus roxellana. The sequence continues at coordinate 65,719,872 of NC_044552.1, forward strand.
GTAGCAGGCACCTGTAATTCCAGCTACTTGGGAGGCTGAGGCAGAATAGCTTGAACCCTGGAGGCGGAGGTTGCAGTGAGCCGAGATCGAGCCACTGCAACTCAGCCTGGGCAACAAGAGCGGAACTCCTGCTCAAAAAAAAAAAAAAAAAAAAAAAAAAAAGACTTAATTAAAATGGATCATGGACTTAAATGAAAACATAAAACATTTAGAAAAATTTAGGATAACATTTTTGAATCTAAAACTTGGCAATGAATTCTTAGGCATAACACCAAAAATACAGTCCATAAAAGAAAAAAAAATTGATCGATTTGGCATTATCAAAATCAAAACCTTTTTTTCTGCAAAGTACTTAGTAGAAAAGATTTTAGAAAACGAACTACAGAGCAAGAGTATTTGTGAATATGGCAAAGGACAAATACCTAGAACATATATATGTATACATATATGTATGTATTTCTAAATTTAACAGTAAAAATAATAAATCCAACTAGAAAATAGGCAAAAAACACAAAGAAAGAGTTCACCAAAGAAGAAATGCAAATACAAATAAGCATGAAAATATGTTCAACATCATCAGCTATTAAAGTGTGCAAATGAACAGCACAATGCAGGATTTTTACACTCTTATCAGAATGGCTAAAATTAAAGAAAAGTAGTGACAATTACCAAATGCTGGCAAAGATTTGCAGAAATTAGATCACTCATACATTGCTGGTGGAAATGGAAAACAACATTGTCACTCTGGAAAACCACCTGGCAGTTTCTTTAAAAACTAACCATGCAACTGTCATACGACCCAGCACTTAAACATCTGCGCATTTATCCCAGGAATATGAAAATGTATATTAACACTAAAACCTGTACCTAATTTACTTTTTATTTATAATAGGCCCAAATTGAGGACAACCCAAAGGTCCTTCAAGAGGTTAACACAGCTGTAGTACATTCAGCCATATAAAGGACAAAATACTAATCCATGCAGCAACCTGGATGAATCTCCAGAGAATTATGGTGAATGAAAAAAGAAAAGTCAAACCAAAAGGTTACATGCTATATGACTCCTTTTACATGACATTTTTTAGATGACAAAATTATAGAAATGGAGAACACATTAGTGGTTGCTAGGGGTTAAGGTTAAGAAGTCAGTGAAGGTGAGTGGGGATTGGGTGTGGCTGTAAAAGGACCACATGAGAATGCTTGTCATGAACAATGTTCCATGTAATGTCACTATCTCAATTGTATACTGCACTATACATTTGCAAGATGTTGCCAATGCAGGAAGCTGGGTAAAGGGAACAACAATATTGCTCAGTACTATTTCTTGTAACTTCATGTTGATTTATAATGATCTCATAAAAGAAAGAAACTACATATGTGGTTTGCCTTTTTGGCTCACATTATATTATCTATAAATTATAGTTACTTAAAAATAAATTTAAATAAATTTAAATAAAATTAAAGTATTCCTGTCATTGAGTGATGTATGCCTATGTTGGAGAAAGGTTGGGTTCCAAAGGCTGCTCTAACTTTGTAGGCCAAATAGAAACAGACCTGCCCTTCAAGTCATTCAAATAGAATGCCCTTCCCTTATTCACAGATGCACATTTCCTTGTTGAACCTCCCCCAAAATAGAACAATGTGTGCTGTGCTAAAGTATCTAATGAGAGTAGTAGCACTCTCTCTTTATCATCTCATAGGTGTTCCAAAGAACTGTTTAATACCTTACTGCTTTGCCACTCATTTCGTTGGCAGAATAGAACCTTGAGCATGCGCAATCATATGTTCTTGAGTAAAATTTGCAATTGGCAGCATTTTCAGCGTGCCTATCTTTTAACTTCTTGAACTTCCTGAGAATTAACATTGTACAAATAAGTTTCTAACTTTGGCCATAATCCCTTCGGCACACACTCAATGTTGTTATTTAATTAATTGCTTTCCTCACCCTTCGCTGATTATTGTTGATTAAATTATTTACATGTTACATCATTTGCTCTGTTTTTCAAAATAGTTCTTACTCTGATAATTTCTCCCATAAGCACAGGCAACATGTGTGATTTTTCTAATTCCTTCGGGCTTTTAAATGAGCTGTACTTCCATTTTCATTTTAACTGCACTACCGATCTTATTAGCACTTTCAACCTTCTCATGGTTTTTCATATTCATTGGACATGATGGGTTTAAATTATTCATAAAGCACCTCTACACTAAGGACAAAATGAACACAAAGTATGATTAGAAACAGTGTGATAGAGGAGACAAAATGACAGCATGCAAATTATAAGGCATTTGATGGCAGGCAGAGGTGACATTTATCCTCAGGAAAGAATCTTCCTTCATAGCTATGAAAATTCATAATTTGAAATGTCATAATGTAGGAGGAGCTTATATGGCCAATTTCATGAATCTGGTAACTAAGTTTTCTGGTTGCATTAAAATGAATAATTCCTTGACTTTACTTCTATCTCATTATCAATTTTGATTACTTTTTGTTTATAGTCTGTTATTTAGAATGATGGCTAATTAAGAGTATGGACCTGATTACTGTTTTTGTTTTTGTTTTTATTGTGGTAAAAAACGCTTAACTTGGCCAGGCGTAGTGGCTCATGCCTGTAATCCCAGCACTTTGGGAGGCTGAAGCAGGCAGATCACCTGAGGTCAGGAGTTTGAGACCAGCCTGGTCAACATGGTGAAACCCCATCTTTACAAAAGTACAAAAAGTTAGCCAGGCATGGTAGTGGCATACAACTGTAATCTCAGCTGTTTGGGAGACTGAGGCAGGAGAATCGCTTGAACCCAGGAGACAGAGTTTACATTGAGCCAAGACTGTGCCACCGCACTCCAGCCTGGGTGACAGAGCAAGATTCCATCTCAAAAAAAAAAAAAAAAAAAAAGTAAAATAATGACAATAATAATAATAAACTGGAGTTCATCTTTAAGTCAGTTTTAGGAAATGACAGTTAATTTCATTTAAAAATCTCTTCTGTCTTCAGAAGAGTTTCAGAAAATGATAAAGGTGGCAAATAAGATCATTAACCTCAAATATATAAACATCAAAGAAGGCTTACGTGATAATTATGAAGTATCATGGAGATATTTACCTCCTTACCTTGTCCATTATGTGACTCTATAAGGGTACTGGCCTATGAGCCAGGGAACTAGAATTCTTGGAATTCTTGGGGCATAGTACGAATGTGGTTGTTTATCTTTTCTGCAATCTTCAATGTTCACAATGTGAATGCCCTAAATATTTAAAATAACAACAACAATGCAACAATAATGGCAACAGCAGCAACAATAATGGCAACAGCAGCAACAATAATAACAATTTAAACACCCAATAATGCGACTTGGCTGAGCTGTCTTTCCAGTGCACCAGCATTTCCTTATTCTTCAGAATAAAGGATTTTTATTACCCTCATGAGACCTGCTTTATGGAATATATCTTATTATATTTTTATAGTCCCATTGCCCTTGGTTTTCCAGACCTTACCCATGAAAGCAAATAGAGCTTCTTTGCTCAGTCCTACGATCTAGATGCTGGATTTCGTGAGTATGCCTGCTCACTTGGGATATTAAGACATGTTGCTTAACTGTTCTTGTCCTCTTACTTATCAAGAAATGTGTCACATTTGCATTTATTCATTTTCACTTATCCTAAGCACATCAATTAGTACTATTGCCTGACATATATTGTATCATAAGTCCAACCCGCCCCAAGTTAAGCAGAGCACCCTCAAGCTTTCCACTACAGGAAAAAATACAGGAGAAAGGAATTCAGGCTAAATCATCCCTGTTCAACAGGTGAAATGATATTCTTCAGTTGTTACTGCTTGAAGCACAGGTAAGGTGTCACCAAACTTTGGTTAAATTAATTACTTTGGATGGTTAGCTTTACTTTTGACAAGTATTTTAGTAAAAGTCCCCCCTTACATTTCTAAATTACATTTTAATTAATGTAATGTTGTCAAGTTACAAAACTAATCGTACAGGAAATAATGCAAGATAGTAACAAGAAAGTGAAAACCACTTTTAATCTATCAAACAGATGTCTTACAATAACATTTTGGTGAGCATGTTCTCAAAATGTCTAGGAACACATGAACACATATATATATATTCATAAAATGTATGAGATCATGTTATACATTCTATTTTGTAACTTGATTTTTCAGACAAGATTATATTACAAATATCTTTCCAAATTAATCAGCAGGAATGAAACCTATGCCTTAATGTGCAGGTTTATAATTTTTATTTTATCACTACCTCTTTCTATTTTTCACAAATATAATTTACATTGAAATGAATCTCCATTGCATTTGTCTTTTGACTATTTCTTGGGGAAAGTTCCAGAATTGAAATTACCATACACTGAGCAGAAGAATATCAGACTTTCCTTAAATCAGGGTTTTCCAAGAGTAAGTATCATTAATTATTGTTCTTTTCTCATCTAGAGTATGAGATTAGTTTCTCATTATTGTAATAATTTGCATTCTTTGATTTCTAGAATCAAATGGTTAAACCATTATTTGTGTCCAGCTGAATTAAATTTCATTTTTATTTGTTCAAGTTTGCATGGCAGTTTATAAGTGATGACCATATTTTAAGATATCAACTTTGTTTTATATACATGTACATATATATCTTCATTATTTATCAGAATGTATTAGTTATATATTACCTATTATAACAGTTTATAAATTATCTGATTACATGATAAATTATAATTTATTGATTTGATATGTGTTTACTTAATTATGTTTGGAGTTAAACATGTTTATATATTAGTTGAACATTTATTATTCTTTTTTAAAAACTTTTATATCATTTTCCAATTCTTTATATGGAATTGTAAGATATGTTATAACATTTGTAAGATATGTTATAGTCAATTTATACCTACTTCTGTCTTGTCCATTGATTTTTTTGTAAAAATGTGGGCATAAATAGTTTATCATCACCATTCATCATTTGCTTTTCATGTTATCATGCTTGTTCTTTGTTTCTTCATGGCTTCTGGGCATGATTTAATTCAATTTAATTAGGGCAATGATTTAATTCAAGCATCAATAATAATAATCCTATCCTTAGTTAAAATTTTGTTCATGATAGATAGCTTTGATTTTTAGAATATTTAAGAATTTAAAAATATTTCAGCATAATGTTTTAAATATTATCTTTATGACTGAGCTTTTTGGCATCCCCTCTAATTGTGCACAAGAGGTCAGTGAGGCACTTGCCTCATTCAGTTCATCTTACCCCAGCCCTGGATTTGGAAGATCTCCCCTCTCAAAATTATAAAATTAATTACTTACAGGTTTTTAAATAGCTTTTATGTTATTACATTTAGTTAGCTAAGGGCATCTGGAACCCTGGGACATAGAAGTAGTAAAAAAGGGATCTAGGTTTATATATTTTTCTCAATGGTTATCTTACTAATAGACAAACCCACTAATTTAAATGCCATGTTTAACAGGTAGTAAACTGCTCATTTTTCTCTTTAGGAAAAAGAAAGACTTCAAGGAAAGCTGCATCTGATATTTTATTCATTAGTGGCTTCTTTACATTTTTCCTGAGGAATCAACTTTCCATTAATTTTTCAATCTGTCTTATTGCTCTTAATAAAATACTTCATACAGATAAAATAATGCATACTGTTATTCATAAAATTAGTAACAATAAAAGGACCCCATAGTGCCCATCACAGAGATTAAGATATAGATGATTATGCAGTCAGTTCGTGAATTCATCCCTTTTGTCATTAACACCAACCTCTCCACCCCCACATATACGACTATCATGAAGAGCTGTGTGTTTGTCATTCACTTAAATATTAGCTTTACTATATACACATACATTCATGTATGTATTTTATGTTTAAATATACAACATTCTACATATTTGACTTTACATTTAAAAATAACTATTTCTTGAACAGAGTGACATTGCTTTTGCTCAACATTATATTTGTGGCATTTATCCTTTTGACGTGGTAGTTTATTCATTTTCACTACCAAATAGTATTTTAACATGTGAATATATTATAAGATATGTCCAGTTTTCTTCCAATGACTAATGAGACTGTATCTCATTTAGTATCTTTATGATCACACCCTCATGTCACCTAAGAAGGCTCGTCTGTCATCCATCTGTTGGTCCCTGGAAGTAAATCGTTTCCTAAAAATAAGCACCTGAAAGAGTAGGCTCATCTTTCAGGTGACTGTTTTCAAGCATAACAGAGGTTGTAAAGGCTCCTGAAGGAGTTTCCCCTTTTAGTATCTTGAAGACAGGGAAAATACACATGAAAAGGAGAAACATAATTTCAGGTTGTTAATTTATTTTTGTTATTGGAAAGGGTTTAGATTTTGCCACTGATTTTCAAACTATCTCATGTCAGGCAATTTTTGTGATAAACAATGAGTAGAAGTGGCAAGTACATTTTAGCTTTTCAAAACTTTTGCCATACAAATATTTCAACAGTATGGTGGTACTGTGAGATATTATGTATAGTAAAATATATTTTCTACCATAAAAATGAATAAGACCATTAAAGAAACAAGGCTTATACTGAAAGAGTCAATACTATTAAAGACACAGGTAGGTTATTTCACATGATATTTAAATACATAGCACCTAAATTAATTGTATAAAAAGCAATTTTCTATCCATAAAAAATCTTTCTAAAAGATAACACTATTAAAATATTCTAAAACAAAAATATAACTTTAAATGTATACGTGGTTAGATGTAGATTTTACTTTTAAAAGTAGCTATCATGTAAGCATTCCTTCTAACCAAACATTTTCCAAGTTTTTTGGAAATTTGCCATAACTTTATCCTTTACCAACCAAATCATTTATCACGAATTAGACAACTGAAAACCAGACTTAATGTTTACTACTTTCTAAGTATGTTCGTTTATACAGAGATGTACAATTCAGGAATTATATTTATATAATTGACATGTTTAACTGGTAAAGAGGTTTTAAACATATATATAGAAAACATAAATTCAAAAATCTGACAAATGATAAAATGTAATCATTAGAGCTACTTTCAAATTGTTTGCTGCTTAGATGTGCCAAGTTCAAAAAAGACAGTCCACATTTCAACTCAGAAAATAAATGATATTTAAATCAACTTATAATAATGAGCAAGATATGTAATTTTCATTGAACTTTCATTAAAAGGAATAATGTCTAACATTTAATATGTTTTGCCCTAAAATGCCTCATGTGGTTACAAAAATTTAATTTTCATTTTGTCATGAAATAGCCTGTTTGCTTAAAGAATATCATTTTAGTAACCCAATACATTGCTATAATAAATTTATATAAATCTAGTTTAAGTTAATTTTTATTTAATTCCTAAGCTCATTGATTCATCTAGTTGACATTTTTTGAATACTCATTGTGCTAAGAGCAATGTACAAACCATTGTTAAGAAGGAAATGTAGTTGCAATTATTACTCTGGAAGAAGATCAGTCTATTGTAATAAACACTCTAGGAATCAGGGAAAGAATTCTGATTTCATCATTTCATTAGTATGACATTCCATAATTTATTACATATCTTAACTTAATTCCTTCATTGATAAAATTGGAAAGTTAAACTAAATAATCTCTAGTGCTTTTACATTTTCTATTTTTATAATGGTGGGGGTAGAGTAAATATACAACACATCAAAGAAATTTTGAAATGATCACAGATGTAAGAAGGTAATTAAGTTGTTGGTACATATATTTGTAATTATGAACAGTAGGTATTAAAAGAATCATTAAATTTTATCCTTAAAAACAATATTTAATCTGATACAACTGTGTCCATCTTGAATTTTACTTTGCAGGCTGCCTGATTGCTGTGTATACTATGAATTCATGGTATATATTGATTCAAACACAGTGTAAGTTTACTTCCTGATCATGGAATAGATAGTACCAACTGCTGAGCACATCTAAGGGGTTGGGGGTTGGTAGGCTGGGGGTGTACTTCCATGCAATATTCCACAGATTCAGGCTGAGCAAGGCTGTGTGATCTACTTGGGAGTTCGCAGGTGATCCTGAGAAGTTGTCCGTGATTAGCAACCAGCTGGACAAAAGATCAGGAGAAACATCTCGGGGAAGATTTTATGAAACAGGCTTAGAAGTGATGCCTAGTATCCTAAGTACACTCCATTGACTAGATTTAAGCCACATGCTCACACAGAACTGGAGATACCTGGGATATGACGTTCTTGGAGAAAAACCATTTAAGAAATAGCTATCTGCTATGGAAGGAAGAACATGAATATTTGATGGACAGCTAATAATCTTTGTCATATCCTTGATTTTTTAAGAAAAATCTTTTTGAGAAACTCTGAAAGTTATTCTGTAAAACAGCAGTTTATAAAGTTTAGAATAGAAAGAAATATTTAATATTTATTTGATAATTTCTTAACAAACCCATAAGATTTTACCAAGAGTCAGATTATGTTTCAGAATATATTCTAACCAACTAAGTTGGGAGCTCTTACCAGCTTTCTCTGTAAGGAAAAGTACTCCCCTGGTGAGTGCCTATAGTCAATTTACAGTTAGCCCTCTGGATCCACAGGCTCCCATCTGCAGATTCTACTGATACAAAATATTTGGGAAAATAATAGCAAATAATAATGCAACAATCAAAAATAATGCAAACAAGGCCTGGCACAGTGGCTCACACCTGTAATCTCAGCATTTTTGAAAGGCTGAGGTGGGAGGATTGCTTGAGACCAGGAGTCAGAAACCATTCTGGGCAACATGGTGCAACTCTCTCTCTACAAAAAATTAGCTGGGTGCGGTGACACACAGCTATAGTCCCAGCTACTTGGGAGGCTGAGGTGGGAGGATCATCTGAATCCAGAAGGTCAAGGCTGCAGTGAGTGCAAATTATGCCATTGCACTCCAGCCTGGATGACAGAGTGAGACCCTGTCTCAAAATAATAATAATAGTAATACAAACAAAAAGACAATAACCCCTATCTACACCGCATTTACATATTCTCAGGCCTTGTAAGTAATCTAGAGGTGATTTAAAGTACATGGGAGAATATATGTAGGCTATAAACAAATACTATACCATTTTACGTCAGGGACTAGAGTATCCATACATTTTGGTATCCACTGATTTGTCCTGGAACCAATGTTCTGCAAATATCCAGGAATGAATGTAGATTGCTGAAGCTTCACAGGAGGAAGGCAGGTCCATGGTCTGTCTCTGTCAGTGGTTTTCCAAAGATATGGCTTCAGCCACACTATATATTTTCCAGGCAGGATGTCAGGAATAATCCTGCCCCTCCCATTCATCCCACTCTCATTTCCCCCATCCACTTTTTTACACTGAAATTGAAGCATTACTGAAGCCCAGGGTTGTAATCTGTGATGAGCCATGACCTAACCTTGACAATTAAGCTTGATGAGGCTAAATTTCCTCATTTGTAAAACAAGAAGATTGTTCTAAATGAACTCAGCGGTTGTTGCCAGAGTTAAATTTGAGTCACAAAGGGAAAACCGGAGTCAATAAGCAAAACTCTGTTCTGCTGATTTTGAGTTCTATTTGGTCAGATTCAAGACTTCAGCAATTCTTTTGCATTGCCAAAGTTAGCTAATAGACATCAAATCTGATTATCTTCTGAATACCCAAGCATTCTCTGCACTTTGAAATTAAGACGCTTCACATCCTGTAATGTTTCGTATTGGTATTGATTTTTTTTCTTTCTAATAAACTGGGAACTTTGCTTCAGTTTGCAGAAATCAACACTTTTATGAATCACTATAACCCTCCTTCAACTGATTTCTTAAATAACTGTGTCATATTTGGTTGGAACATGTTATTGAGGCTGTAGAAGATTCGATGATGCCTGTGAGACTGATCAGTCATCACTAAATATTCTGCAGGGTAAAACAGAAGGGGAAACTGGCAAATTTCTGAGCAACTCATTTTTAACGATACTCACAAATATATGTGTGTTCATGCATAAACGCCCAACTACACATTTCCTTACCTTTCCCTAAACATTTCAGGTTGAACTCAGAAATGTAATTTTATTCTGAATAAATTAAATGTGTGTAAGTACACTAGAAAATACCACCTCAGTAGATCTACATCCAGATGAGTTAACAGAACTCATGCTCCTTCTCCCTCCCTTGTGCACAATCCGAATTCTTCCACTGAAAAAATCTATATGATAATAGTGCCAAATCAGGTATCCCCATCTGCTAATTAGAGTGGGGCTTCCTTTAGAAATGTTTAGGCCAAACTGGAGTAAAATGGTGAACTCTGGTTTTAATAGAAGTATGCACATATATTTGTAGGTATTGTGTTATTTAGACACTGCATCTACCCACATTTTTAAACATAATCATTACATAATCACCTGGGTTATTTATTTGTTCTTCTCGATTATAAGCCAAATTTCCCGGTCATTGGACCTATTTTTGCTGATAGAAAAAGCTCCACTCTGAATTGACTTTGCCTGACTTTCAATTGGCAATTATCTGTTAACCTTGCCACAAAGAGAGCTTTTAAAAAATGGGCACCATACACTGGTTTTGATACAGTATTAAAAATGGTCACAGTAAAGGTAATTAATAGAGCATCTTCAAAAGTTTAGGTTTTTTTCTCTTTTTTAGTAGTCAAATGTTACAAATATTTATGAAATAAAATATTACTATTTCTCTCAGTGCCATCCCCTGGAGGTATCCAATGCTAACAGACTGGTATAAACAGTATTATTCTGCATTCACACCTTTGTTCATATAAACAAATGCCAGTGTGTGCACATGCATGCAAACACACACACACACACACACACGCACACACGCCACACCACTTATTTATTGCCTGGCTGTTGTTCACTGAAGTATTAGGGTTAGACAGCAGAAAGATCATTTAGGAAAGTATTCCAATAGTTCTTATGCAAATGAAGTGGCAATAGGATTGGGAAGTTGGAGAAAGATCAAGGAAGCAGATGGGAGACAGAATTGAAAGGAATAATGATTAAATTAGAAAGGGAGGTGGAGAGGATGAAACGTGTTGGTGACTGGGTCAATGCTCTTAACATTTTTAACAGAACTAAAAAGTTATGAGCAAAGTCAATAAGAAAATGACTATTTAGTTTTGAATATGTTCATAGGAATGACTACAGTAGTGATTTTAAAGCCATGGGAAAATAAGGTAAAGAAGCATTTAAATACTATGAGGAAACATCGAAGCCTTGTATTAGATAAAAATTTATGTCGATCTGATCATACGCTTGGCTCAACGTAATTTGAAAAATGATTAAAATGTCATTTCATTTTGCCAGCACAACATAAGCTCCATATAATGTAACCAGATCATTAAAAGAATGGAACTGCTTAAATTAAATGACAAGTTTGAGGCTTAGAACATAATACACTTAATTTTATTTTTTTTCTTTGAGTTAAAAATATCAACGTTAATCAATTACGGCAAGATAATAACCTGACTTATGCAATGATTTGATTTCATTTTATTGAAACAAATCACCTTGTATTAACTCTACTGAAAATTTCATTTAAAATAATTGTTTTAATCCAAACCTGAGTAAACCCTACTTCACTTTTTGCAAATGCACAAACCAATATTTTAGCTAATAAATAAGCCTTTGCATCTGGGTCCATATTTATTCATTTAGGAAAACATAGCTTTTAAGTTTGGCTTAAACCACATCTATTGTTTTTGCACGAAACAACATGAGGAAGCTTTATCATCATAGAATGTAAGAATACAAGTGGCATCCAGTCTCAATAATTAGGGAGGGAGAAGATTGTTTCTACCACATAAAGTATCTTGGAGCAAATTCAAAAAAACCACCTCCTGTAGGTAAATGAAGTGTCATTTAATCATAGTTTAGCAAGTGAAAGTTATTTTATAGTGAAAAGGGATCTCTGTAGGTGAATGCATCCTACTCCCAGAGTAATCAATTTACATGTAGAGTGGAGATTTTATTCCCACCCCATTTGCCCCTTCAGCTAGACACTCTTGTATAGCAAAAAATATGTACAACCATATATAATGGTTCTTCTAGGGAAGGAATAAATAGTAAATTTAATTTTAAAAGATAATGAAAAGCAGGATGTACTCACTAAATAGTTATGCAAATTAGAATCACTCCTATAAATTAAATGATAAACAATGTATATATAACAACTCATGCAAATTAGTATTACTTCTATAAGATGGTGACCCTGAGACTCTGAAAATATTATTGCATCCATGGGTAGTGTAGTGTGTCCTTTCTTAACTCCCTGTATTAATCCAGGTTCTCCAGGGAAACAGAACCCATAGAAGGTTATCTATCTATTATCTATCTATCTATCTATCTATCTATCTATCTATCTATCTATCTATCTATCATCTATCTATCCATCTATCTTCTATCTATCTATCTATCGAGAGAAAAAGAGAAGGAGAGCGGAGAGAGATTTATTTTAAACAGTTGGCTCACATGATTTTGGGGGGAGCTGGCAAATCTTCAATGAGAGCAGGGAAGAGTTAATGTTGCAGTCTCAGTCTGAAAGTCTGGATGCAGAGATCCATCTTCCTAAAGGGACCTCAGTTTTTTTCTCTTAAGGCCTTTAACTCATAAGATGAAGTTCAGCCACATTTATGGAGGGTAATCTGCTTTACTCTATGTCTACTGATTTAAATAATTAATCGCACCATCATACTCCCCAACTTCCATGAAATTTATGTTTTTAGCCAATTTTCACTAGAGACATATCCATTCTTCTGAAAGTCTCAGTTCACATTAAGTGTACTACTTCCCCCCTGCCCCAATTTTGGAAATTGTCTCTTTCCAAAAGCCCCAGTTGTACAAGTTTAAGTACATTTCATGAGAGTATAAATTTCTTTTCCAAAAACACTTCATGGATAACTAGGCATCAAAATGCTTCTCATATGTAAATTGAGAACATATCATTCTGTGTCTAAATCCATTTTAGAAGTACAGTTTTCAAGCTTAAATCAATCAGTGCCTATTTTTAAAAATACACATGTATTTTTTTCTTCTCTAAACCAATAGGCCTTTAATTGAAATTTACTTTTCTCATGAAAATTATTTTAGATAAGTGGATTATAGTTTTACTTTTAGACAAACATTTTCAATCTTACCCTGAAACCTTGAAAAATATCTAGTTGATATAAAAATTAGTTTACAGATTTTATTTCTTTGTTAAATATAATTTAATGCCACCTTTTATTTTTTAAAAAATTATCCTTGATACTGTTGAGAGAAACACCATAACTCCAAGCAATAGTCTGCTGTTCTAAGCTTACATAGATAAAAAGAAATCCTGGAATGACAGAGCAAATTCAAAGCACAAGTGTGTTCTCATTCTACTTGATTCATTGGAAAACTCTTTAAAAATTTCCCTGTATCTTCCTGACTCTGGCATGTTTGTACCTTGACCCCATAGCCACTGATTGCCTGAGGGATCTTGAAATTGTATACATTGATGGAAGATTTATTGCAAGAATTGCCCCAGTTGTTCAGACTTCTTTAAATACTTGTCCTTTGCAATATGACTTTTCAGCTCTTGACTCTGGGCCATCCTTATCACTTGCTTTTGTCAACAGGGTGGTACTAATAAAACCTAAAAAGAAACTTGGCAAAGTGCTTCCAAATTTTGGCTTTTGTCCCCTGTTGCTCTTGAAATTCAACTGCTGGCTAAAAAAACAATTTTCTAGATGTTAAGAGTCTCGTGGCTATTCACACCCATCACCCAAGGCTACAGTCAGACAAATTAGAGTGGCCCTCCTAGCTGGCCAGCCAAGCTATTAGCCAACCCTGTCAGCTGATCACTGACACGTTAGCAAAGCCCAGAAAAGATCAGTCAAAATTGACCATACAGGCAAATTTGCCCAATTGATAAGTGAACTCATAACAAATGCTAAATTCTTTTTTTTTTTTATTATTATACTTTAAGTTCTAGGGTACATGTGCATAACGTGCAGGTTTGTTACATATGTATACCTGTGCCATGTTGGTGTGCTGCACCCATCAACTTGTCAGCACCCATCAATCCGTCATTTATATCAGGTATAACTCCCAATGCAATCCCTCCCCCCTCCCCCCTCCCCATGATAGGCCCCGATGTGTGATGTTCCCCTTCCCGAGTCCAAGTGATGTCATTGTTCAGTTCCCACCTATGAGTGAGAACATGCGGTGTTTGGTTTTCTGTTCTTGTGATAGTTTGCTAAGAATGATGGTTTCCAGCTGCATCCATGTCCCTACAAAGGACGCAAACTCATCCTTTTTTATGGCTGCATAATATTCCATGGTGTATATGTGCCACATTTTCTTAATCCAGTCTGTCACAGATGGACATTTGGGTTGATTCCAAGTCTTTGCTATTGTGAATAGTGCCGCAATAAACATACGTGTGCATGTGTCTTTATAGCAGCATGATTTATAATCCTTTGGGTATATACCCAGTAGTGGGATGGCTGGGTCATATGGTACATCTAGTTCTAGATCCTTGAGGAATCGCCATACTGTTTTCCATAATGGTTGAACTAGTTTACAATCCCACCAACAGTGTAAAAATGTTCCTATTTCTCCACATCCTCTCCAGCACCTGTTGTTTCCTGATTTTTTTAATGATTGCCGTTCTAACTGGTGTGAGATGGTGGTTTTGATTTGCATTGTGGTTTTGATTTGCATTTCTCTGATGGCGAGTGATGATGAGCATTTTTTCATGTGTCTGTTGGCTGTATGAATGTCTTCTTTTGAGAAATGTCTGTTCATATACTTTGCCCACTTTTTGATGGGGTTGTTTGTTTTTTTCTTGTAAATTTGTTTGACTTCTTTGTAGATTCTGGATATTAGCCCTTTGTCAGATGAGTAGATTGCAAAAATTTTCTCCCATTCTGTAGGTTGCCTGTTCACTCTGATGGTAGTTTCTTTTGCTGTGCAGAAGCTCTTTAGTTTAATCAGATCCCATTTGTCAATTTTGGCTTTTGCTGCCGTTGCTTTTGGTGTTTTAGACATGAAGTCCTTGCCCATGCCTATGTCCTGAATGGTACTACCTAGGTTTTCTTCTAGGGTTTTTATGGTATTAGGTCTAACATTTAAGTCTCTAATCCATCTTGAATTAATTTTCATATAAGGAGTAAGGAAAGGATCCAGTTTCAGCTTTCTACTTATGGCTAGCCAATTTTCCCAGCACCATTTATTAAATAGGGAATCCTTTCCCCATTTCTTGTTTCTCTCAGGTTTGTCAAAGATCAGATGGCTGTAGATGTGTGGTATTATTTCTGAGGGCTCTGTTCTGTTCCATTGGTCTATATCTCTGTTTTGGTACCAGTACCATGCTGTTTTGGTTACTGTAGCCTTGTAGTATAGTTTGAAGTCAGGTAGCGTGATGCCTCCAGCTTTGTTCTTTTGACTTAGGATTGTCTTGGCAATGCGGGCTCTTTTTTGGTTCCATATGAACTTTAAAGCCGTTTTTTCCAATTCTGTGAAGAAACTCTTTGGTAGCTTGATGGGGATGGCATTGAATCTATAAATAACCTTGGGCAGTATGGCCATTTTCACGATATTGATTCTTCCTATCCATGAGCATGGTATGTTCTTCCATTTGTTTGTGTCCTCTTTGATTTCACTGAGCAGTGGTTTGTAGTTCTCCTTGAAGAGGTCCTTTACATCCCTTGTAAGTTGGATTCCTAGGTATTTTATTCTCTTTGAAGCAATTGTGAATGGAAGTTCATTCATGATTTGGCTCTCTGTCTGTTACTGGTGTGTAAGAATGCTTGTGATTTTTGCACATTAATTTTGTATCCTGAGACTTTGCTGAAGTTACTTATCAGCTTAAGGAGATTTTGGGCTGAGACGATGGGGTTTTCTAAGTATACAATCATGTCATCTGCAAACAGGGACAATTTGACTTCTTCTTTTCCTAACTGAATACCCTTGATTTCTTTCTCTTGCCTGATTGCCCTAGCCAGGACTTCCAACACCATGTTGAATAGGAGTGGTGAGAGAGGGCATCCCTCTCTTGTGCCAGTTTTCAAAGGGAATTTTTCCAGTTTTTGCTCATTCAGTATGATATTGGCTGTGGGTTTGTCATGAATAGCTCTTATTATTTTGAGGTACATTCCATCAATACCGAATTTATTGAGCGTTTTTAGCGTGAAGGGCCATTGAATTTTGTCAAAAGCCTTTTCTGCATCTATTAAGATAATCATGTGGTTCTTGTCTTTGGTTCTGTGTATATGCTGGATTACGCTTATTGATTTGCAAATGTTGAACCAGCCTTGCATCCCAGGGATGAAGCCCAGTTGATCATGGTGGATAAGCTTTTTGATGTGCTGCTGTATCCGGTTTGCCAGTATTTTATTGAGGATATTTGCATCGATGTTCATCAGGGATATTGGTCTAAAATTCTCTTTTTTTGTTGTGTCTCTGCCAGGCTTTGGTATCAGGATGATGTTGGCCTCATCAAATGAGTTAGGGAGGATTCCCTCTTTTTCTATTGATTGGAATAGTTTCAGAAGGAATGGTACCAGCTCCTCCTTGTACCTCTGGTAGAATTCAGCTGTGAATCCATCTGGTCCTGGACTTTTTTTGATTGGTAGGCTATTAATTATTGCCTCAATATCAGAGCCTGCTATTGGTCTATTCAGGGATTCAACTTCTTCCTGGTTTAGTCTTGGAAGAGTGTAAGTGTCCAGGAAATTATCCATTTCTTCTAGATTTTCTAGTTTATTTGCATAGAGGTGTTTATAGTATTCCCTGATGGTAGTTTGTATTTCTGTGGGGTTGGTGGTGATATCCCCTTTATCAATTTTTATTGCATCTATTTGATTCTTCTCTCTTTTCTTCTTTATTAGTCTTGCTAGCGGTCTGTCAATTTTGTTGATCTTTTCAAAAAACCAACTCCTGGATTCATTGATTTTTTGGAGGGTTTTTTGTGTCTCTATCATCTTCAGTTCTGCTCTGATCTTAGTTATTTCTTGCCTTCTGCTAGCTTTTGAATGTGTTTGCTCTTGCTTCTCTAGTTCTTTTAATTGTGATGTTAGAGTGTCAATTTTAGATCTTTCCAGCTTTCTCTTGTGGGCATTTAGTGCTATAAATTTCCCTCTACACACTGCTTTAAATGTGTCCCAGAGATTCTGGTATGTTGTATCTTTGTTCTCATTGGTTTCAAAGAACATATTTATTTCTGCCTTCATTTCGTTATGTACCCAGTAGTCATTCAGGAGCAGGTTGTTCAGTTTCCATGTAGTTGAGCGGTTTTGATTGAGTTTCTTAGTCCTGAGTTCTAGTTTGATTGCACTGTGGTCTGAGAGACAGTTTGTTATAATTTCTGTTCTTGTACATTTGCTAAGGAGTGCTTTACTTCCAATTATATGGTCAATTTTGGAATAAATGTGATGTGGTGCTGAGAAGAATGTATATTCTGTTGATTTGGGGTGGAGAGTTCTATAGATGTCTATTAGGTCCGCTTGGTGCACAGATGAGTTCAATTTCTGTATATCCTTGTTAACTTTCTGTCTCGTTGATCTGTCTAATGTTGACAGTGGAGTGTTGAAATCTCCCATTATTATTGTATGGGAGTCTAAGTCTCTTTGTAAGTCTCTAAGGACTTGCTTTATGAATTTGGGTGCTCCTGTATTGGGTGCATATATATTTAGGAGAGTTAGCTCTTCCTGTTGAATTGATCCCTTTACCATTATGTAATGGCCTTCTTTGTCTCTTTTGATCTTTGATGGTTTAAAGTCTATTTTATCAGAGACTAGGATTGCAACCCCTGCTTTTTTTTTGTTCTCCATTTGCTTGGTAGATCTTCCTCCGTCCCTTTATTTTGAGCCTATGTATGTCTCTGCATGTGTGATGGGTCTCCTGAATACAACAGACTGATGGGTCTTGACTCTTTATCCAGTTTGCCAGTCTGTGTCTTTTAATTGGAGCATTTAGTCCATTAACATTTAAGGTTAATATTGTTATGTGTGAACCTGATCCTGCCATTATAATATTAACTGGTTATTTTGCTCGTTAGTTGATGCAGTTTCTTCCTAGCCTCGATGGTCTTTACATTTTGGCATGTTTTTGCAATGGCTGGTACCGGTTGTTCCTTTCCATGTTTAGTGCTTCCTTCAGGATCTCTTGTAAGGCAGGCCTGGTGGTGACAAAATCTCTAAGCATTTGCTTATCTGTAAAGGATTTTATTTCTCCTTCACTTATGAAACTTAGTTTGGCTGGATATGAAATCCTGGGTTGAAAATTCTTTTCTTTAAGAACGTTGAATATTGGCCCCCACTCTCTTCTGGCTTGTAGAGTTTCTGCCAAGAGGTCTGCTGTTAGTCTGATGGGCTTCCCTTTGTGGGTAACCCGACCTTTCTCTCTGGCTGCCCTTAAGATTTTTTCCTTCATTTCAACTTTGGGAAATCTGGCAATTATGTGTCTTGGAGTTGCTCTTCTGGAGGAGTATCTTTGTGGTGTTCTCTGTACTTCCTGAATTTGAATGATGGCCTGCCCTACTAGGTTGGGGAAGTTCTCCTGGATGATATCCTGAAGAGTGTTTTCCAACTTGGTTCCATTTTCCCCTTCACTTTCAGGCACCCCAATCAGACGTAGATTTGGTCTTTTTACATAATCCCATACTTCTTGCAGGCTTTGTTCATTTCTTTTTCTTCTTTTTGCTTTTGGTTTCTCTTCTCGCTTCATTTCATTCATTTGATCCTTAATTGCTGATACTCTTTCTTCCAGTTGATCGAGTCAGTTACTGAAGCTTGTGGATTTGTCACGTATTTCTCGTGTCATGGTTTTCATCTCTGTCATTTCATTTATGACCTTCTCTGCATTAATTATTCTAGCTATCAATTCTTCCACTCTTTTTTCAAGATTTTAGTTTCTTTGCGCTGGGTACATAATTCCTCCTTTAGCTCTGAGAAGGTTGATGGACTGAAGACTTCTTCTCTCATCTTGTCAAAGTCATTCTCTGACCAGCTTTGATCCATTGCTGGCGATGAGCTGTGCTCCTTTGCAGGGGGAGATGCGCTCTTATTTTTTGAATTTCCAGCTTTTCTGCCCTGGTTCTTCCCCATCTTTGTGGTTTTATCTGCCTCTGGTCTTTGATGATGGTGACGTACTGATGGGGTTTTGGTATAGGTGTTCTTCCTGTTTGACAGTTTTCCTTCTAATAGTCAGGACCCTCAGCTGTAGGTTTGTTGAAGATTGCTTGAGGTCCACTCCAGACCCTGCTTGCCTGGGTATCAGCAGCAGAGGTTGCAGAAGATAGAATATTGCTGAATAGCGAGTGTACCTGTCTGATTCTTACTTTGGAAGCTCCCTCTCAGGGGTGTACTCCACCCTGTGAGGTGTGGGGTGTCGGACTGCCCCTAGTGGGGGATGTCTCCCAGTTAGGCTACTCAGGGGTCAGGGATCCACTTGAGCAGGCCGTCTGTCCCTTCTCAGCTCTCAACCTCCGTGTTGGGAGATCCACTGCTCTCTTCAAAGCTGTCAGACAGAGTCGTTCGCCTCTGCACAGGCCTCTGCTGCTTCCCCTTTTGTTGTTTAGCTGTGCCCTGTCCCCAGAGGTGGAGTCTACAGAGGCAGGCAGGTTTCCTTGAGCTGCTGTGAGCTCCACCCAGTTCGAGCTTCCCAGCAGCTTTGTTTACCTACTTAAGCCTCAGCAATGGCGGGTGCCCCTCCCCCAGCCTTGCTGCTGCCTTGCGGTTAGATCGCAGACTGCTGTGCTAGCAATGAGGGAGGCTCCGTGGCCGTGGGACCCTCCTGGCCAGGTGTGGGTATAATCACCTGGTGTGCCTGTTTGCTTAAAGCGCAGTATTGGTGTGGGAATTACCCGATTTTCCAGGTGTTGTGTGTCTCAGTTCCCGTGGCTAGGAAAAGGGATTCCCTTCCCCCTTGCACTTCCCAGGTGAGGCAATGCCTCGCCCTGCTTCAGCTGTCGCTGGTCGGGCTGCAGCAGCTGACCAGCACCGATTGTCCGGCACTCCCCAGGGAGATGACCCCAGCACCTCAGTTGAAAATGCAGAAATCACCAGTCTTCTGTGTTGCTCACGCTGGGAGTTGGAGACTGGAGCTGTTCCTATTTGGCCATCTTCTAGAGTTTTCCAACAAATGCTAAATTCTTATTGTTTTAATCACTGGGATTTGGGGTAGTTTGTTATTTAGTAGTAGGTAACATTTTAAATGGACTTTGCTATAGTCTCAGACAAACATTTAAACTTATTCAACTGGCTTCCAGCATGAATCATGGGAAGTAATAATCATTTCTGAAATTTCTCTGCAAATTAGGAGTACTGATTTAAATTATAAAAGACATCATATTGACAATACACTTCTCCAATTACCCTCCAATCTTTCCATTCACATGCAAAATACATAACAGACTCAAACACTCATCTCCAGGGTAAGACAGAATTTAGCCATTTTGCTTGTGGTTGGGACTACAGGCACACACCACTGTGCCCAGCTCATACTGTTTTAATTAGAATAGCTTTGCACACGTTTTGACATTAGGAAGTGTGAATCCTTTAGTTTTTTCTTTTTTTTTTTTCTGCAAAAGGTGTCACTGGGATTTTGTCAAGAATTGCATTGAAACTGTAGATTGCTTTGGGTAGTATAAATATTTTGATGATATTAAATATTCCATGTATGAACAGGGAATGCCTTTCCATTCACTTATGACTTTAATTTCATTTAGCAATATTCTACAGTTTTCAGTATATAAGTCTTTTGCCTGCTTCGTTAACTTTATTCCTAAATGTTTTATTATTTTTTATGCTATTAGAAATGGTATTGTTTTAATAATTTTCTTTTTGGATTATTAATTGTACATGTATTAAAAACCACCACACCAGGTGTGGTGGCTCATGCCTGTAATCCCAGAACTTTGGGAGGCCAAGGTGGTTGGATCACTAGTTCAGGAGATGGAGATCAGCCTGGCCAGCATGGTGAAACCCCGTTTCTACAAAAAATACAAAAAATAGCTAGCTGTGGTGGTGCACGCCTGTAATCCCACCTAACTGGGTGATTGAGGCAGGAGAATCACTTGAACCTGGGAGGCAGAGATTGCATTGAGCCAAGATCGCACCTTTTCACTCCAGCCTGGCGACAGAGCGACACTCCATCTCAAACAAACAAACAAACAAACAAACAAAAACTACTACTTTGGAGGTGTTTATTTTGTATCTATAACTTTACTTAATTTGTTTATTGATTCTAATAGATCTATTTGTGGAACCTTATGCTGTCTATGTGTAAGATCATATCATCTGCAAACAGATAATTTTACTTCTGCCATTTCCATTTGGACTTATTTTATTTCTTTCTCTATTCTAATAGCTCTAAGACTTCCAGTATTATGTTTAATAAAAGTGGTAAGAGTAGGCATCCTTGCCTTGTTCTTGATCTTAGAGGAAAACTCTGTTTTTCACCATTAAGTGTAATGCTAGCTGTGGGCTTTTCATATGTAACATGTGTTACATTGAGGTAATTTCCTTCCATTTCTAATGAGATGAGTTTTTGTACCATGAAACGATGTTGAATTTTGTCAAATGCTTTTTCTGCATGATTTGAGATAATCATGAAGTTTTTGACCTTCATTCTATTAATGTGCTTTATACATTGATTCTCACATGTTGAGCTATCTTTTCATTCCAAGAATATATTAATATTCCATTTGTTTATGATTGTATAATTCTTTTAGTGTACTTTTGAATTGATTTGCTAGTATTCTGCTCAGAATTTTTGCATCAACATTCATCAGGGGATATTGGCCTATAGTGTTTTTTGTTTTGTTCTGTTTTGTTTTTGTAGGATCTTTGTCTGACTTTGGGTAAAACTGGCCTCATATAATGAGAATATGTTCTCTCTTCTTCAGTTTTTAAAAGACTTTGAAAATGATTCTGTTAATCTCTCTTTAAATGATTGATAGATTTCACCAGTGAAGTCATGTAGTCCTGGCATTTTTACTGTTGGAAGGTTTCTGTTTATTGATTCAATCTCCTTACTATTTATAGGTCTATCCAGATTTTTTATTTCTTCATGATTCACTCATAGCAGGTTGTACATATTGAGGAATTTATCTATTTCTTCTGAGTTGTCCAATTTGTTGGCCCATTGTTCACGACAGTCTGATAAATTCGTTTTATTTCTGTGGCATTGTTATGTCTCCTCTTTCACTTCTAGTTTTTATTATTTGAATCTTCTCTCTTTTGTTTTTAATTAATCTAAAGATTTCTCATATTTGTTGTTCTTTTCAAAAAATCATTTCTTGGTTTTGTTGATTTTTTTCTATTGTTTTCTGCTCTGTGTCTTGTTTGTTTCTGTTCTAATGTTTATTATTTCCTTTATTGATTATCTTATGGAAGTTCTATTTTATGTAACAAATTGCTTTTCTTATACTTCTTTCAGGATTCTCTCTTTGTCTTGACATTTGACAGTTTGATTATAACCTGTCTTGGTACTGGCCTTCTTGAGTTTATCCTAGTCACAGTACATTAAACTTCTCAAATGTGAATGTCCATTTCTTTCCTCAGATTTGGGAAGTTTTGAGCCACCATTTCTTCCAATAAGCTCTCTGCACCCTTTTCTCTTCTTATACATCCATAATTCATGTATTGTTCTGCCTGATGGTGTACCATAACTTCCTTAGCCTTTCTTCACATTTCTTCATACATTTTTTTGTTCCTCTGAGTGCTAATTTTGGATCACCTATCTTTAAGTTTGTTGATTCTTTTTTCCACATGATCAAGTGTGCTGTTAAACATTTCTAATAAATTCTTTAAGTTATTGCATTATTCAGCTTCAGAATTTGTTTGGTTCTTTGATATAGCTTCTATTGCATTGTTAGTGCATTATTTTCCTGATTTTACTTATCTATCTGTTCTCTGTTAGCTCATTGAGTTTCTTTAAAATGGTTGCTTTGAATTCTTTGTCAAGTAGTTCCTAGATCTTCACTTCTTTAGGATAGTTTTCTGGAGGTTTCTTTTTCTTTTGATTTGATCAGATTTTCCTGTTTCTTCACATGTCTTGTTAAATTTTACTGGGATTTTGGCACTGAAAAAAACAGTTACCTCTCTCAGTCTTCATGGACTGGATTCACACAGTGGAAGTTTCACTAATCAATCCAACTTAATATTGTGGAGCCCTCTCCAACTTTTTCTGGACACATAACTTCTCTTGGCTTGCAGATCTAACTTTCCAATCAGAAAAGTTGCAAAGTTTAATTTTTAGCAGATCATGTTGTCTTCCTCCCTCTGGTGTCTATCTACAGTAGTCCAGGTTCTATTGTGTTTCAAGAATCCACCAATCTCTCCTCTGTTCTCAGAAGCCTCCAGCCATCCAAATTATGCCACTTCTCCATCTATGCTACAAATCAGTCATCACAGAAACCAGTTCCTTCTGCAGACCCCCAAACACCAGGACATTGGACATGAGACCCACTCTTCACATTTCCTCACAAGAGAATAGCTGTAAGTTGAACATTTTCTCCTGGTTGTTCCTGTGCCAGATTAGGGAAGGGCCATCAAAGAGAAAATGCAACAGTTTTTCTTACTCCTTCCAGTGTGGCTATTCTTGGCTTATTTGCTTGCTTGGTGGATTACAAATTCTTAACTGGTTTCTGAAGTTTCTATGAAAGGTTTTTGGAAATACATTGCTGTTAAATCAATCATCTTTGGAGGGAAACGGTCTGGGGCTTTCTGTTCTACCAACTTGTTAACATCATTCCTCACATACAATTATTGTGTGTTAAAAAGTGTACCTGAAAAAAAAAAAAGTGTATCTGAATTGAAAATTTTTTTGTCATAGTACAAATATTTCTAACATTAATTCTTTAGCTATCTGAAAACATTTTAATGTATGTATTTATAAGGGAGAATTGCAACAAAATATTTCAGTGGTCAAAATTAATTCAGGATATATTGAATTTTATACAGTTTTAAATTATTTGATTTCATGTTTCTTTACTACTTATTATTTAGTTCTGTTTGTGAAAGGAAAATAAATCTTGGGGGCCAAAATCACTAAACTAAAGGGAAAAGTCAAGCTGGTAACTGCTTAGGACAAACTTGCCTCTCATTCTACTCAAAGTCACCCCTCTACTCACTGAGATAAATGCATATCTGATTGCCTCATTTGGAGAGACTAATCAGAGACTCAAAAGAATACAAGCATTTGTCTCTTATCTACCTATGACCCGGAAGCCCCCTCCCTACCTTGTTTGTCTTGCCTTCACCTTGAGTTTTCTCACCTTTCTGGACTGAACCAGTGTACATCTTACACATATTGATTGATGTCTCATGTCTCCCTAAAACGTATACAACCAGGTTGTGCCCCTACTATCTTGGGCACATGTCATCAGGAACTTCTGAGTCTGTGTCATGGTGTGTGTCCTCCACCTTGGCAAAATAAACTTTCTAAATTAACTGAGACCTGTCTCAAATTTTTGGGGTTCATAGGCTCCATGGGGGATTTCATAGGGTAACAGCCCTTTCAAAGTTTACTTTGAATGTGCTTGTTTAATTATAATGTAGTCTCACAAATCTCAAAAGTCTAATGGACCTTGTAAACTATTTAAATAAAAACTGAAGAGTAATATGTTTTTATAATTTTAATATTAGTATATTTAATCTGATTATTTAAACCTTGTATTTTAAAAAATTATTGATAATAAAATGAAGTAAAAGAAAACATTTTACTACAATATAGAAATTCTTATACAATCTTGATCTGTGCACTACACTAAAATTATTAAATATTTAGTTTTTAACTTATACCATATTAACTAAAATTGATAATAATCTGTTTTTTCCACTAGGTAAAGCAAGGCTCATCTCACTGGGATGTTTTATTTTTTTGTATGTTGCTTTAGCATATCAAAACATTAAGTAATACAGGATAAGTAACACAAAATGGAATATACATCAAAAAGTCTATTTTATTAAACATTAGTTTTATTTCTAAGTTTTTTATTCTGTGGCTGTATAAAGTATAGTCATGCATTACTTGTTCTATTAAATCTATTTGTCCAGATAAATTTGCAAGGAAGGAGCAGAGACTAACACATAATATAAGATTAAGAAGATTTTATTTATTTGTTGAATTTCCAAATCATTTACCTTTATTTTGGAACAAGAGCTGCAAAGACTGTCACTTATGCTCAAAGTGTAACATAAAATATTGCCAGGTTTGAATTTCATGATGATTTGTTATGAATATATTTGCTTCCTCTTTTTATAATCCCCTTTATATAACATAATGTGTTGAATTAATAAATTATCCATTTACTAAAAAAATCAATAAATTATCCATAATGTGTTGAATTAATAAATTATCCATATTAATAAATTATCCATGCCTGAATTGACTTTGCTAATAATCTCTTTATAACAACTTTAATCCTCATAATCAATGGTACTAAACAAAACAATTTTATCAAGTTGTACATTTGACAAGAACATTATGTAAGCATACACAGTCTGTGTGTAGAAGATAATGGCTATAATACCAACTGGCTTTACCTTCCAAAAGAATTTTGGTTATGTCAGTTGAGAAAAATGACGAGACAAGTCTCAGTCATTTCAGGAGGTTTATTTGCCAAAGTTAAGGATGCACTCCCAGAAGACAGGTCTATCCCTTTCTCCAAAGATGGCTTTGAAGGCTCCAAATTTAAAGGGAGAAAGGAAGGAATTGAACCCCAAAAACTGGTTTCAAGCCAATCTCATAACCTCTATGACTTTTTCCATGAGATATTGGTAAAACTATTACATAACTTTGTCAAAGTTAATTTATAGGTTAAAACCTTGTATGTCTTAATGACTCATCCATTTCAATTAGGTCTTCAAGATGCTATATCTCCTATTATAGAATTATTATTTAATTTTCATGACCACACTCTTATAATTGTTTTCCTAATTAGTTCTCTAGTTCTCTATATTTCCCTCATACTGACAACAAAATTAACACACATTAGCACTACAGATGCCCATGAAGTGGAAACTATATGGAAGATCTCACTCGCTATTATCCTAATTTTAATTGCCTTCCCATCTCAATGTATCCTATATATGATTAGATGGAATTAATAACCCCTCTCTCACTGTCAAAACAATTGGCCATCAGTGATATTGAATTTATGAATATACAGATTATGAGGACTTAGGCTTCGAGTCTTACATAACCCCTACAACAGCCTTAAAACTAGGAGAACTATGACTCTTCAAATTTGACAATCGAGTAGTTCTCCTAACAGAAATTCCTATTCGTGTATCAGTCTCATCAGAAGATGTTCTATACTCATGAGCCATCCCATCACTGGGCCTCAAAACAGATGCAATCCCGAGGCTTAAACCAAACGACCTTGACCGCCACATGGCCAGGCCTTTACTAAGGCCAATGCTCAGAAATCTGTGGATTCAACCACAGCTTTGTACCCATTGTTCCAGAATTAGTCCCCCTAAAATGCTTTGAAACCTGATCTATATCCATACTCCAATGTCACCGTAAGGCTAATTAGCATTAACCTTTTATGTTAAAGATTGAGGTTTCCAAACTCCCCTGCAGTAAAATGCCTCAACTAGACACATCCATGTGACTCATTACTATTTTATCCAATCATAATTCTATTCATCATTCTTCAATTAAAAGTCTCAAGTTTTATTTACCCTATGAATCCCACACCAAAAGCAATCAAGACTCAAAAACACTCAACCCCTTGAGAATTAAAATAAATGAAAATGTATTTGCCTCTTTCATTATCCCAACAAATATTAGGTCTACCTATCTCAACCTTAATTATTTTATTTCCCACTATGCTACTTCCTACCCTTAGCCATTAGACAACAACTCACTGACTTCTATTCAACAGTGACTAATCCAATTTGTATTTAAACAAATAATAACAATGCATAATATCAAGAGAAGAACCTGATCCCTTATGTTAATTTCCCTGATTCTCTTTATTGGTTCAACTAATCTTTTTGGACTTCTACCTCATTCATTTACACCAACTACTTAATTATCAATAAACTTAGGAACAGCAATTCCTTTGTGAGCTGGAGCAGTGATCACCAGCATCCACTTTAAGACAAAAGCTTTCTTAACCCACTTCCTACCACAAGGCACACCTATCCCACTTATCCTCATATTAGTAATCATTGATACTATTAGCCTATTCATTAAACCAATAGCACTAGCTGTATGATTAACAGCCAACATTACGGCTGGCCACCTACTAATGCACTTAACTGGAGAAACTACACTAGTATTACCAACTATTAGTTTACCCACAGCTTCAATTACATTTATTATTCTAGTTTTACTAACCATCCTTGATTTTGCTATAGCCCTTATTCTAACCTATGTCTTTGCACTCCTAGTAAGTTTCTGCCTACACGACAACACATAATGATCCACCAAACTCATGCTTACCACATAGTTAACCCTAGCCCCTGACCACTAACGGGAGCCCTTGCAGCACTGCTGATAACATCCGGCCAGGCCATATGATTTCATTTTAACTCTACTCCCCTCCTAACTAACTCTAGGCCTATTAACCAATACATTAACAACACATCAATGATGATGTGATGTTATCCAAGAAGGCACATTCCAAGGCCACCATACATCAATCGTCCAAAAAGACCTTCGATACAGAATAATCTTATTCATTCTTTCAGAGGTGTTCTTTTTCGCCGGCTTTTTTTGAGCATTCTACCATTCTAGCCTAGCCCCGACTCCAGAATTAGGAAGATGCTGGCCTCCAACAGGCATTTACCCTCTTAACTCTCTAGAAGTCCCTCTCTAGAAGTAATACATCTGTTTTACTTCCATCCAGAGTTTCAATTACTTGGGCTCACCATAACTTAATAGAAGGTAACCAAAGACACATACTTCAGGTACTGTCCATCACAATTGCCCTAGGTGTTTACTTTACACTTCTACAAGCCTCAGAGTATTTCAAAGCCCCTTTCACTATCTCCAGTGGGGTTTACATCTCAACATTCTTCATGTTATTATCGGATCGACATTTCTTACTGTCTGCCTATTCCGCCAACTAAAATTTCACCTCACATCCAACCACCATTTTGGATTTGAAGCCACTGCCTGGTACTGACACTTTGTAGATGTATTATGTCTATTCCTATATGTTTCTATCTATTGATGAGGATCTTACTCTGTTAGTATAAAATAGCACAATCTAATTGATTTCCAATCAATTAGCTTCGGTATTACGTGAAAAAGAGTAATTAATCTAACATTAGCCCTAGCAACAAAATCTAGCCCCTATGAATGTGAGTTTCACCCAATAGGCTCTACCTTCCTCCCCTTTTCTATGAAGTTTTTCCTAGTAGCCACACATTTCTCGTCTATGATCTAGAAATTGCCCTACTACTATGCCTACCATGAGTTTTTCAGACAACCAACCTAAAAGTAATAATTAGGGCAGCCCTCATATTAGTTATCATTTTAATCTTAGGCTTAGCCTATGAATGAACCCAAAAAGGATTAGAATGAACTGAGTTGATAATTAGTTTAAGTCAAAATAAATGATTTCGACTCATTAAATTATGGTAGATCGTAATTACCAAATGCCCTCTATTTATATTAACATTACATTACCTTTCATTATGTCTTTAATAGGGGTAATAATCTATTGATCCCACCTGATATCATCCTTACTATGCCTAGAAGGCATAATACTATCAATATTTATCATAAGTACTCTCATAACTTTAAACATGCATTTCACACTAGCATCCATAATACCTATTATCCTTTTAGTTTTTGCAGCCTGTGAAGCCACTGTAGGTTTAGGCTTACTGGTTATGGCTTCCAGTAACTATGGTCTAGATTATGCACAAAGCCTGAATTTACTCCAATGCTAAAAATTATTATCCCAACAATTATACTACTCCCAATAACATGATGCTCTTAGAACTCTATGGTCTGAATTAATACAGCCTCCCGCAGTTGACTCATCAGTCTCATGAGCCTGCTTCTCTTCAACCAGGTTAATGATGACTCATCCAACTTCTCATTAACTTTCTTTCCTGATCCACTGTCATCACCCCTTCTAATTCTGGTTACTGAATTCTAATACTGGTTACCGCTCCTTATAATTTTAGCAAGCCAATATCATCTATCCAAAGAATCATTCCTGCAAAAAAAAGCTTTATACCTTAATGTTAATTTCTCTACAGATATCTTTAATTATAACATTCACAGCCACATAACTAATCATATTTTATATTCTCTTTGAAGCCATGCTAGTCCCCACCATAATTATTATTACTCGTTGAGGTGATCAAACAGAAAGCCTTAACACAGACTTATATTTCTTATTTTATACACCGGTAGGATCCTTACCTTTGCTCGTAGCACTTATCTATACTCAAAATGTGTTCAGCTTACTAAACATATTAATAACAACATACACTTCCCAAGAATTGGCAACCTCCTGATCCAGTAAACTTCTATAACTAGCATACATCATGGCATTTTTGGTAAAAATGCCTCTCTCTGGACTCCACCTGTGACTCCCTGAAGCCCACGTAGAAGCCCCCATTGCCAGCTTAATAGTATTTAGAGCAGTACTCCTAAAATTAGGAAGCTATGGAACGATATGGTTCACGCTAATCCTTAATTCCACGACAGAATACATAGCCTACCGTTTCCTCATACTATCCCTATGGGGAATAATCATGGCAGGCTCCATTTGTCTATGCCAAACCAATCTAAAGTCACTCATTGCTTACTCCTCCATAAGCCACATGGCACTCGTTATGGTAGCTATTCTTAATCAAATGCCCTGAAGTTTTATAGGCACAACAGTCTATATAAAGGGTTAGATGTGGAGAAGTACACAATTTTCATGTAAGAGGGGACTAGAAGGAACATATTCATGCTTTTGTCTGGCTCAGTGAATCTGCATTTTTACATAAGGTAGCATAGACAAATAGGGGAAAATGCAGGGAATCTGTGTTTTTACGTAAGCCAACAAAGATAAATGGGGCAGGGGAACAATCAGATATACATTTGTGCCAGGTGGGCAGAGGGATGACTGCATCTGTAAGGATAAGCTATCCACGGCATTTACATTGCCATGGTGAATTTTAACAGAAATACTTTAGGGTAAATATCTTAGAGCTCACTAAGAATTTCCTTGGCAAAATATGAGGAAGGTGTGTAGCTTTTCATCTTGTAACCATCTTACTTAGGAACGAAAAGGGAGAGACAGGTTTGCGTGACCCAGTTCCCAGCTTGGCTTTTCCCTTTGGCTTAATAAGTCTGGGGTCCCAAGATTTATTTTCCTTCACAAGTGTATGTCGTTAGAGAATGTGAAAGAAACACTGGCAATCATCAACACCAAGAAGTCTAGATACAAATAGGAGCTTTGCAGAGGGATGATATTGTATATTAATGCTCTTAATTCTCCAGGGATGATTGAACAATAAAGGTTACTAGTTTAAAATGAATCATCTTAACTGCAAGACAGAAAACTTTAAAATGTTATACATGGTGGAATGTGAATTATTTTTCTTCAGAAAGAATGACTTCATTTTAATTTAATTTCACAGGAAGAACTGAAGTTTAAATACAATAGCTACCTCATCCACTTCAAAAGATTATTGAAAGAATCAATTAAGACAACATCTGACTCGTATTTCAAAAATTAAAGAAGACTTATAAACAAAGTCCCATGGAAAGTAAAATTTTTTTCATAATTATATGAACAATTGTCTCATTCATTCTAAAGGCATTCAATTAAAGGAAGTCCAGATGAAATGAAAATCTGTTCATTTTATACTGCTTATCAGCTAAAAATAATGCACATGTTTCTAGCAATGATTTGATTAGTTAAACAATTTGAAAGGCTTTCAATAAATACTATGAATAGGAAAGAGTTGCTTATCCAAGACAAATGATAAAGATGATGGCTTGCCACTCTTATTTTGCGATTGATATTTCTCCCAACAAAAGAAATTATTTCAGCAGTGCCCACATTTTTCAAGCATATCTTCTTGGTGAACTATGAGTCAGACAATGCTAGCTTATTCTTATTAATCAAATTTCATATAATGTCAATGTCAACTACTATGATTAATAATGTTCAAGTTGTCACAGTGATCTGGAAAAATAGACCTGATATTTTAAAATAATATCTTGGACTATCAAATATTCTTTTAGTTAAAATAAATCTTAATATTTGAATCACGAATCAATATTTAAGTCTCTTTTTCACTCTGAAAAAATATTTATTGTTTGAATTATAACACAATACATCAATTTTTAAAAGTATATTTTAAATAACAGTCGTTCAAAATATCTTATTTAAAACTGCCTTATTCAGTTCAGGCTGCTATAACAAAAATACCATAGACTTAGTGGTATAAACCACAAATGTTTATTTCTCACAGTTCTGGAGGCTGGGAAGTTCAAGGCTTTCAAGATCAAGGTGAATACTGATTATTTTCCTAGTGAAGGCCCTCTTCCTAGTTTACAGATGGAAGCCTTGTTGTTCTCACATGGAAGAGATTGGAGGGAAGTGAATTCTCTTGTGACTTTTCTTTATGAGGGCACTAATCCCATCATGAGAGCTCAACTCTCATGACCTAATTGCCTTCCAACGGCCCCATCTCCAAATACCACCACATTGAAGATTAAGGTTTCAGAATATAAATTTGGGGAAACACAAACATTCAAGCCATAGCAAAAATTAAACATACAATTTTAAATGCTATCAGGCAGATTCAACTCAGCTGAAGATCTTGTTATTGATTTGCCAGCTATCTGACACTTTGTGGTTTGCTACTAACATGCAAAGTGATGGGATGTTTCATTCAAGATTAGGTAATAAAAGATGGTAGTTTCCACCTGGCTTGCATGTTCCCTCTCTCCAGTCTCTGTCTCTGTCTCAGTCTGTCTGTCTGTCTCTCTCTGTGGCTCTTCTTTCATGCTTACTCTGATGAAGCACGATGTGTTGTGAGCTGCCGTATGAAGAAGTCCACATAGCAAGAAACTGAAGGAGGGCTTCTTACCAACAGACAGATAAGTAGTGAGGCCCCCCACTCTAACAACCATTAAGGAACTACCAAAAACCAGATGAGTGATCTTGGAAGTGAAGTCTTCCCCAGTCAAGTATTCAGACAGCTGCAGCCACCACTTAGATTCATTCTTTTGAAGCAGAAGATTTATTCAACTAAGATATGCCTGGATTTATGATCTACAGACTGTAATACATCTTAGTTAATTCAGGCTGCTATGAAAACTGCCATAAACTAAGTAGTTTATTAAAAAAACATAAATTTATTTTTCGTAGTTCTGGAACTAGGAAGTCCCAGATCAAGGCAGCAGCAGATTTGGTGACTCAGGAGGAGGAACTGCTTCCTCATGGACACTGCCTTCGTACCACGTACCATGTACCATGTCCATACACAGTTGGAGGGGTTAGCTAGCTCTCTGAGGTCTCTTTTATAAGGGTACTAATTCCATTCTTGAAGGTTCTACTATCATGAACTAATTACGTCCCAAAGAGCCCACCTCTTAATATTGCCAGCTTAGGGGTTAATATTGCAACATCTGAATTTGGGGGGATATAAACATTTATATCATAGCAAAAGATAATAAATATGTATTGTTTTAAGTTGTTAAATTTGTCATAATTTGCTGTACAGCCAGTGGATAACTAATACTATCATGGTAATTAAAAATACAAATGGATGGCAAAAAAATACAAATAGATCATCAATCACAGTACATGTTACTGCAGTAAGCTAATTTACTGAGCAAAAGAGATTGAGAGAGGATGCGAGAGAGAGATTGGAATCCAGTTATATGAAGCTTACGGAAGTCATGTTTTGGGGAAAAAATATACATGTTGAAAATAAAACAATGGAAAAAAATCATAGCAACTATTATACCTAGAAAACACTAAGCCACAAAAAACTATATATGATATTCATATCAGGTACTATATTATACAAAATATTTATTTCAAGATAAACCCTAAATAATAATAAAAGGAAAAATCTGCTAAAAACTAAAAATAGGCAAGAAAATAACATTATGTACAAAGTATATAAAGCAAAAATTAATAAATATGGCATGTGGGAGATGAAAGCTATTAGATGGGAGCTAGTCTGGCACTAACAGCTGGACCACAGTGTTTTCCTGTTGATTATAAACAATTTCACAGAATACCCACACCAGACAAGATTGCAATGCACCAACCACAAAACTGATCAAACATGCCTCTCTCGGCTAGTGTGAAAAACTTTTGTGTCTTTGCTAATTAGTATTTAGTTCCTGTTCATTTATCCTGCCTCCTAGATAAAAAATATAGGAGTTCAATGATGGAACTGCCTCCACTTTTAATATGATGCAATCCTGAGAAAAACCACTATTGTTTGAATTGTTCTACAAATCATTAACACAAGTTCATATTCTGTACCACACCCCTCCTAACATCCTATTACTGAGATAACACATTATTCCCCGTAGTATGTTGTCTGTCTCATTGAAATGAGTCAATAAGCCCAAATCTATTTGACTATTGATTTGTTCCTGGTAGTCTTTGGATGTAGGGTATCAACAATATCTTTCGATATTTAACACTTAACGCTGACAATAATATCCACGATCTATTTTTAAGCAATTTAACATCAGTAAGCAAGGTACCTTTAAAAGTAGAAAAACTTTCCAAAGTAGAAAAAACAAAAATGATAATTAATGTAAATTGTGGCATCTGAGCTTTCTAATAAAAGTTGCCTATCAAACCTTCAGCCCTTGCATAAAGAAAATGTTGATGAGGTGCTAATACATGCTTTAGGACTTAATAAGTTTAAACTTGATCACCATTAACCAGTTTCTTGATGAATAATAAAAATGCTACCATTTCTAAAATTTTGCAAAACATATTTTAGAGACATCAGCATTAATTCAGTTTAAATCAGCTAATTTTGGAAGTTGCTGGAAGCTTGCAGGTTCAATGTACCTTGCATTCTCTTTTGTCATTCAACATTTTCTGTCACTCTACAGAAGTTTCACCAACAGAATAAAATGACATGGCATTTGTCCCTATTTATTCACGTTAATTTCTTTTTCTTAAGTTTAAAGATTTGTATTAAGTAAATTATATATAGGACTCAGATATTATGGTACAGTTCATGATAGTAGCATAGCCATGATTATTCTAGACTTTAATGTGTCTTCGTAATAGTTTACTCTAAAGGCAATAATTTTTCACATTTTTTCCTAAGCATTTACAAAATAAAATTGAGATGAGTTATCTAGTGAGATTTTTTCCAATTGTTTGTCTAAAATTTATTTTAATATGTTTCTAAATTTAACAAGTGAAAGTTTTTATAATTAACCCATCCCAATTTTTATGTAGTTTAAAATTTATTTTTAATATCTATTTACATTTAACAACTAAGAAAACAAGATTTTATACATTAATTGAGATCTTCAGCATAAAATCCAAACAGTTCTGCTGCAACCTGACATCAACTCCTAAAAATTTCTGCTCTAGGCAAAATCAATAATAAAATTTTAGAGAGAATAAGGAAAAATGGGCTTCGGAGCATAACACCAAACAACATTGTGATATATAAAAAATAAGAAAAGAAAGTAATAAAAACTTTAGCATAATTTTACATATTTGATTGTTTAAAAATACATAACTACTATAGTAAATATAACATTTTACTTGGTGAAAGATTGGAAGTGGGTATCTGAGGGATTACGGGTTACGGAGTTTTGTGATGGAGGAGGATTATCTGAAATCAGGAAATCAGATGGAAATTTCCAGCACCAGATATGGATGGGCGTGGCTCAAAATATGCATGATGAACTGAGGTATCTGGTAGGTGTTTGAGGTGAGTACATGTATGTTTCTTATGTGTTTCTATCCCTTGGATTCATCCAGGTACGGTTTTTTGGTTCAGAGTATTTCTTGCAGATAAAACCAAGCATAAGTAAACATGAAATTCAAGTTATGCTCAAATGGTTCCCTAATGTATTAGTCACATTGGAACAAATTTGTTTTCAAAATAAGAATTAAGGCAAAACTGACTGTAATATCTTTCTCTTTGGACTTGAGAATTACAAAATGTGAAAGCTAATGAAAACCTCTATCTTTTGTCTCATTTACTTATTTTTGCTTACTTGTATGATTCATTCTGCAATATGTCATACTTGCAAATATATTTTGATATTTCCAAATTTTATTGACACTCTAGTGACATAACAGATCTGGATTCAGAAACAAAGCACCTTTGATATCAGGATTTCTCTGACCTTGAACTTCCTGCCTTGCTCCTGAATACATTAACTTCGCCTTATACACAGTTCTAGTGATTTGCCTTTCCCACATCTTGAACCACATATAAAACAATAATGACACTAAGAATCAGCACAGGTGAAAAACGCTCACATAGGTGATCTACAGTTGTCTAGTGCAGATAAAGAAGGATACTGCCTTTGAGTGATATGAATGTGCATCCCCACTGTATATATAGAGAACCGAATGCTAACTAAGATTATTTGATGCACTTATCAAACACTGAAGATGTAACCTTTCTAAAAATGGTTCTGTGTCTTAATGATATGTTATAGATAATTACAGTATTATAGATCCACTCTAGAAAAAGTATGTCATCATTGCCGGTAAACAATGCATAAAAATGCTAAATAATCTATGTGTGTTTTACTAAGATTAAGATTTTTTTAAAAGAAGTAGAAGAAGACTAGCAGACTGGAAATAAGTATTATAAAGATTTAGCAATGATTCCTTTAAGTTGATTTATACAAGCTTAATTTTTTGGAATTTTTAAAACTTTTTTTTTTTGGTTTTGCGTCTTTATTTTGAACATTATTATTTTTAATTTTAGATTTGGGGGTACATGTACAGGTTTGTTACATGGATACATTACGTGATGCTGAGATTTGGACTTCAGTTGAGCCTATCACCCAAATAGATGTCTTTTCAACACGCAATAGGTACACCCAATAGGTAGTTTTTCAGCCCTTTCTCTCCTCCCTTCCTCCCCGTTTTTGAAGTCCCCGTGTCTATTGTTCCTATCTTTGTGTTCATGTGTACCCAACATTTAGCTCCCACTTATAAGTGGGAATATGCAGTATTTGATGTTCTGTTTCTGTGTTAATTCACTAAGGCTAATGGGCTCCAGCTGCATCCATGTTGCTGAAAAGGACACGATTTCCGTTTTTATGGCTGGGTAGTGTCCCACGGTGACCACATTTTCTTTATCCAATCCACCACTGATGGACACCTAGGTGGATCCCATATCTTTTCTATTGTGAATAGTGCTGCAATAAACGTGCAAGAGCAGGTGTCTTTTTGGTAAAATGATTTATTTTCCTGTGGGTATATACCCAGTAATGAGATAACATTATGAGATAATGCTGGGTAATTCTATTTGCAGTTCCTTGTAATCTCTTGATTTTCACTTAGTCCATTTATCTCTATCTTATCTTGCTTAAAATTTAAAACAATGAAAATAATGAAAACATGAAATTGTTTGCTGTGTTTTCTGTGTACAGTTTTGCCTAAGCACTGTTTTGATTTACTGGCTCTCATCAGCACTCCATGTTCAGAGGTCTGAATTTGAACTGTCTCCATTTTCCTATAGAGTCAATTGGGTAAAAAATTAGGTTAGAACCCACAGCCACTTAGATGAGAATCAAAACAATGCCATTTTAAAGTGGTTCTTTCATAAAGCCACTGAGGAAATATCACAAGCAGATAATGTATTACGTTGCATTGCATATGTTGCTATTACAATATTTGTAACAGTTGATGCCACTGCTTTGAGGATATGAATTTTAAGATTGTTTTCATTTTAGAAATGTTTGCTATAGTACAAACATTTACTTTAAGATTATTCAGATCATCTAAAAATGATATGTCATGAGACTACCCATAATAAGAGGAAAAGACATTTCTTCATTTCTTTGAAACCCAAAAACTTAAAAAAAAAAAAATAGGCTCACAATATTTCAGATAGAATGAGATTTCACAGAAGAAAAATAATCTTTTTACAAGCTTTCTTGTTCTGTGAAAGCTCTGTGAGATGAAGCAAGAAACTGATGAAGCACCTAAGAAATAAGGGATGATTTACCTTGGTGATTTCCCTCAGTGATTATGATGAACGTCAATAAGACTGCAGAATGCAAATGAGATCATGTAAAACAACTTAGATTTTATTAAAGTGAGGAATAAAGAAGGCACGCAAGGAATCACATGATGTGTATAGACCATCTAGCTTCTGGACTATCTTTTTCTCTTTAAGATTAAGAACTAGAACTACAAGAGGAATTCTAAGTATGCCCCACAAATTTAAAGAGGGAAAAATAAGTAGGTCTCTAACAAAACATTCCCTATAAGGTAGAAAAAAATAAACTTTGAAAAATGAAAAAGAAACAAGAAACACTGTACCAAACTAATTAAAATGCAATAAATTAAGTCAAGCTGTATTAATTTGTCTGAATTTCTAGTTACTTTGCCCATTTTCCTTGAAAAAACCATCTGCACTGACTATTACTACACTACACTTAACAACAAAATTGGTTAAGGGACTAGGAGGTTGAAACCATTTGTGGAGGGCGGGTATACCAGTTCACCTTACTGCCTGGTAATCTCAGAAGCCTGAATGCTTCAGTTTTAACCCGTTTTCCCAGGTAATATCTCATGAACAGCTTTCCCCTGGGGAAAAATTAACACTTTCTTTTCTTCTCTTCTTTTAATACTGTATTTTTATTATGCCTTTTATATGTTTAGATATACAAATGTTCATCACCTTGTTACAATTTCCTACAGTATTCAGTATATAGCAGTATGCTGAAGAGGTTTGTAGCCTAAGGGCAATAGGCTACAACATTTAGCCTAGGTGTGTAGTAGGCTATACCATCTAGGTTTGTGTAACTACATTCTATGTCATTCACATGACAAAATTGCCTAATGACACATTTCTCAGAACAGATCTTGGTTGTTAAGTGACACATGACTGTACACATTTCGAAAAATAGAAAAATCATTCGTTCCAACAAGATGAATGTATGCCAAAATTGTAATGCAAATTCCATTGTTCATTGGATTTGCATTGTATTTTTTAAATTATACTTTAAGTTCTAGAGTACATGTGCACAATGTTCAGGTTTGTTACATATGTATACATGTGCCATGTTGGTGTGCTGCACCAATTAACTTGTCATTTACATTAAGTATTTCTCCTAATGTTATCCCTCCCCCCTCCCCCCACACCACGACAGGCCCCGGTGTATGATGTTCCCCTTCCTGTGTCCAAGTGTTCTCATTGTTCAGTTCTCACCTATGAGTGAGAACATGCGGTGTTTGGTTTTCTGTCTTTGTGATAGTTTGCTGAGAATGATGGTTTCCAGCTTCATCCATGTCCCTACAAAGGACATGAACTCATCCTTTTTTTATGGCTGCATAGCATTCCATAGTGTATATGTGCCACATTTTCTGAATCCAGTCTATCATTGATGGACATTTGGGTTGGTTCCAAGTCTTTGCTATTGTGAATAGTGCTGCAATAAACATACATGTGCATATGTCTTTATAGCAGCATGATTTGGGGGAAATCATCTTGTGATGCAGTGATTACAATATTGGAAAGTATCACATTTAAATAAATTTGTTTGTTGGTCTGTTCTCCACTGTTTTGCTGAAATAGTGTTAACAGCACTTCTTGATAGAGGCTCTGGTATGTGAATTCCACCTACATTTAAATCAGCACACATTTTTTTCTTTGTCATTAAATTTGTAATATAAGAGGTCTCTATTACAAATGTGTTCTTTTAGCATAAGATCCAGTTATATGATTGCTAAAATTGCACACTACCCACCCTGTCTTTTAAACCATATCAACTATAATGATAAATACAAAAACAATGTGCAATAGTAATTATTAAGGATATGTTAGATGTTTCTTGATTGTTTCTAATAAAAATGTGTTTATGCACTAGATAATTTAAGACTTTGGCTTTGGAGCTAGACTGTCAGGTGTTAAATGTTGGTTTTGTGAGCAAATCACTTCACCACTGTGTGCCTTAATTTCTCATTGGCAAATTGGGGTGAGTATGACAGTTAAATAGTCTGATTCATGTAAAGTACTTAGAACAATGTTTGATACTATTTCAGCCCTCAACAAATACTAGTTATCATGAACGTGATTTATCAGATAGTTTTAAAAAGCATTACTTTGAATGGAAAAGATCTGTTACATATGAACTGCATGTGACTCATTCTATAAACTGATTTTTTTTTTGCATGTGATTTAGTCAACGTCTTTAGTATAAAAAATTACTAAGAAAAAAGCTACTTATCTACAGCCAACCGATCTTTGACAAAGTCAACAAAAACATTCACTGAGGAAAGGATACCCTATACAATAAATGGTGCTGGGAAAATTTGACAGCCCCATGCAGAGAAATGAACCTGGACCCATATCACTCACCATATACAAAAATTAACTCAAAATGGAGTAAAGATTTAAACATAAGGCCTGAAACTATAAAAATTCTAGAAGAAAACCTAAGAAAAACTCTTTTGGGCATTGGCCCAGGCAAAGAATTCATAACCAAGATCTCAAAAGCAAATATAACAAAAACAAAAATAAACAAATGGGATTTTTAAACTAAAAAGCTTCTTCACAGTGAAAGAAATAATCAACAGAGTCAACAGAGAGCCTACAGCATAGGAGAAAATATTTACATGTCCAGCAAAAGGCTAATATCCAGAATCTTCAAGGAACCTTGAACTTCTCAACAGGAAAAAACCAATAACCCCTTAAAAGTTGGGCAAAAGACATGAACAGTCAATTACCAAAGGAAGATACATAAGAAACCAACAAGCATATGGAAAAAATGTTCCACATCACTTACCATCAGAGAAATGTAACTTAAAACCACAAAGAAGTACCATTTTATATTACTGAGAATGGTTATTAATAAAGTGTAAAAAAAAACTGGCAAGGATGCAAAGAAAGCAGAACATACACCATTGCTGGGAATGTACATTAATATAATCTTTATTAAAAACGGTATGGAAATTTCTCAAAGAACTAAAAACAGAACTACCATTCATTCCAGCAATCCCACTGCTGAATATATATCCAAAGGAAAAGAAATCATTATATCCAAAAGATATCTGTCCTCATATATTTATTGCAGCAACATTAAAAATAGCAAAGATATGGAATCAACCTAAGTATCCATCAATGAATGACTAAAAGAAGAAACTGTAATAGACACACAGACACACACATGCACACACACACACACGCACCCCATGGAATACTACTCAGTCATAGAAATATGAAATCATGTCTTCTGCAGCAACATGAATGGAACTGAAGGCCATTATCTTTAGTCAGATAACTTAGAAACAGAAAGTCAAACACCAGGTATTCTACTTATAAATCGAAGCTAAATAATATGTACATGTGGACACCAGAGAGTGGGATAATACACATCAGAAACTCAGAAACATGGGAGGTTGATTAGGGATAAGAAATTATCTAATGAGTTCCATGTTACACTAAAAGCTCAGACATCACACTATGTCATATATCCATGTAACAAAACTGTGGTTGTAGCTTCTAAATCTATGACAATAAAATAATATAAAATTGTAATGGAGTAATATGAAAAGTTAATGATTTACCCTGGATTATATTCAGTACATTTTTCTTCATTAGAAGTACAAATGCTTGCATCCCAATTAGATTTAAATATTTACTAAGAATCAAATTAATTTAATAAAAGGTGTATGCCACATTTTTAACACTGACATGATAATAGCAAACCATGATTGAGTCTATTTTCCATTTTTGACAAATTATATTATTGCCTCTTATTTCTCTCAATATAATGAGCCACATGCATCACAAACATAAAGTAAAACTAAAATTTAAAAAATGTTTGCACTCACTTCAGCAACACCTGTACTAAAATTGGAATGACACAGACAAGAAGACAAGATCAGCATGGTCCCTGTGCAAGGATGACATGCAAATTTGTGAAGCATTCATATTTTTAATATAAAAGTAAAAAACCCATCCAAAGGATAGCAACTTCAAAGTTAAAGGAACATCAGCCCATACAGATGAGAAAGAACCAGTGCAAGAACTCTGGAAACTCAAAGAGCCAGAGCATCTTTTTACCCACAAATGGCCACACTAGTTCTCCAGCAATAGTCCTTAACTAAAATGGCTGAAATGACAGACATAAAATTCAGAATCCTGAAAGAAATGAAGATCATCATGATTCTGCAGAAAGTCGAAACCTAATGCAGGGAATCTAAGGAATCCAGTAAAAAAAAAAAATAGAGGAGCTGAAAGATGAAATAACCATTTCAAGAAAAAAACCAAACTGATTTGATAAAGTTGGGAAACTCACCAAAATAATTTCATAATACAATTTTAAGTATTAACAGCTGAATAGACCAAGCCGAGGAAAGAATTTCAGAGCTTGAAGACCATTTCTTCAAATTATTTCAGTCAGACAAAAACAAAGGAAAAAAAAAGAATGAATAAAACCTCCAAGAAAAATGAGATTATATAAAGAGACCAAATCTAAAATTCACTGGCATCCCTGCCAATAGAAGCTACAACCACACTTTTGTTACATGGATATATGACATAGTTGTGATGTCTGAGCTTTTAGTGTAACATTGAACTCATTAGATAATTTCTTATCCCTAATCAACCTCCCATGTTTCTGAGTCTCTGATGTATATTATCCCACTCTCTGGTGTCCACATGTACACATTATTTAGCTACAATTTATAAGTGTGAGAGAGAGAGAGAGCAAGAAACTTGGAAAATATATTTGAGGATACTGTTCATGAAAATTTCCCTGACCTTGCTATAAAGGCCAACATTTAAATTCAGAAAATGCAGAGAGTCCCTGCAAGATAACATGAGCATCTTTAAGACACATACGCATCAGACTTTTCAACGTTAACATGAAAAAAGATCTCTACAACAAGAATTACAAAATACTGCTGAAGGAAATCAGAGAAAACACAAATGGATGGAAAAACATTTCATGCGCAGGAATAAGAAGAATCAATATGGTTAAAATGACCATGCTTTCCAAAGCAATTTACAGATTCAATGCTATTCCTATCACACTACAAATGACATTTTCCACAGAATTAGAAAAAAATTATTCTAAAATTCTATTCTAAAAAATTATTCTAAAAAAAGAGCCTGAAGAGTTAAGGCAATTATAAGCAAAATGAACAATGCAGGAAGCATCATATAACCCAACTTTAAACCATATTACAAGACCACAGTAACCAAAACGATATGATACTGTGCAATAACAAACACATAGACCAGTGGAATAGAATAGAGAGCCCAGAAATACAGCCATACACTTACAACCATATGTTCTTTAACAAATTCAACAACGACAAGCAATGAAGAAAGGACTCCCTATTCAATAAATGACACTGGGATAACTGTCTAACCATATGCAGAAGACTGAAACTGAATCCATTCCTTAAACCACATACAAATCAACTCAAGATGGATTAAAGACTTAAATGTAGGCTGGATGTGGTGGCTCATGCCTGTAATCCCATCACATTGGGAGGCCGAGATGGGTGGATCTCCTGAGGTCAGGAGTTCAAGACCAGCCTGGCCAACATAGTGAAACATTGTCTCTACTAAAAGTACAAAAATTAGCCGGACATGGTGGTGCATGCCTGTCATCCCAGCTACTCAGGAAGCTGAGGCAGGAGAATTGCTGGAACCTGGGAGGCAGAGGTTGCAGTGAGCTGAGATCATCCCACTGCACTTCAGCCTGGGTGACAAAGCGAGACCCCCCATTTCAAAAAAAAAAAAAGACTTAAATGTAAAGCTTAAGACTATGAAAACTTTGGAAGAAAACCTAGGAAATACATTTTGGATATAAGAATAAGCAAACATCTTATGACAATGACAAAGATGCCTAAAGTAATTGCAACAAAAAACTTTACAATGGAACCTAATTAAACTAGAGATCTTCTGCATAGCAAAAGAAATCATCAGCAGGATGAAGAGATAACTCACAGAATGGGAGAAAATATTTGCAAACTATAAATCAGAGAAAAGTCTGATATCTAGACTCTATAAGGAACTTAAACAATTTTACAAGCCAAAAAAGAAATAACCCCACTAAAAAGTGGGCAAAGGATATGAACACACTTTTAAAAAGAAGATATGCACAGGATCAACAAGTGTATGAAAAAATGTTCAACATCACTATTCATTTGAGAAATGCAAACCAAAATGGCAAGGAGATACCATCTCACACCAGTCAAAAAATAACAGGTGCTGGTGGAGTTGTGGAGGAAAGGGAATGCTTAAACACTACTAGTGGGAATGTAAATTAGTACAGCCATTGTGGAAAAGAGTTTGTTCATCTCTCAAAGAACTTAAAACAGAATTACCATTCAACCCAGCAATCCCATCATTGGATGCATATACTCAAAGGGATATAAACCATTTGATATGGTTTGGTTCTGTGTCCCCACCCAAATCTCATCTTGTAGCTCCCATTTTCCATGTGTTGTGGGAGGGACCCAGTGAGACATAATTGAATCTTGGGGATGGGTCTTTCCCATGCTGTTCTCATGATAATGAATACGTTTCATAAGATCTGATGGTTTTGAAAATGAGAGTTTCCCTGCACAAGCTCTCTTTCTTTGCCTGCTGCCATCCATGTAAGATGTGACTTGCTCTTCCTTGCCTTCCACCATGATTGTGAGGCCTCCTCAGGCATGTGAAACTGTAAGTCCAATAAAC
Source organism: Rhinopithecus roxellana (assembly GCF_007565055.1). NCBI lineage: Eukaryota > Metazoa > Chordata > Mammalia > Primates > Cercopithecidae > Rhinopithecus > Rhinopithecus roxellana. The sequence continues at coordinate 65,763,720 of NC_044552.1, forward strand.
CTCTTTCTTTTGTTAATTGTCCAGTCTTGGGTATGTCTTTATCAGCAGTGTGAAAATAAACTAATACACCATTCTACCATAAAGAAACATGCACTTGTATGTTCATCACAGCACTATTAACAATAGCAAATACATGAAATTAACCTAAACGTCCATCAAAAGTAGACTGGATAAAGAAAATGTGGTACATGTACACCATGGAATACCACACAGTCATAAAATAAAATAATGAGATTATGTGTTTTGCAGCAACATGGATGGAGCTGGAGGACATTATCCTAAGTGAACTAATGCAGGAATAGAAAATCAAGTGGGAGCTAAACATTGAGTAGAGATAGACACAACAAAGGGAAGAATAGACATCAGAGCCAATTCAAAGTGGGGAGGTGAAAGGAGGCTGAGATAAAAAAAAAAACTACCTATTGGGTACTATGCTTATTATGTGAATGACAAAATATTGTGTAGCCAAACCTCCACAACACGCAGTTTACCTAAATAACAAACATGCACATGTACCCTTGAAACTAAGGAATATCTTAAGAGAATAAAAATGAAGATTAAAAAAAAAAGTTGCCTTCCTGAAAAGGAAGGAATTTTTAATTTAAATATGAGTGGAAGTAAAATTAGTCTTAAATTGGTTTGTTTAGAAGTGAGAAATAAAAACCTAAAGTAGGAGGATAACAACCAGATGAGACAAGTTTGAGGCACATTTGAGACATAAATAGATGTCCTTAGGAAGTGACTGAAAACAATGAATTACAGTGAGCGAGGTAATAGAGAGTAGCAGTTAAAATCGTAGCCTTGGCTGCCAAATGAAATGATGATATAATTTCAGCTTTGCCGCCTGATAACAATAACACTATAGGCAATTGGTTTAACCTCACTTACCCTCATTATCTTATATTGTTACATGCAGTTTGGGGATGATTAAATAAGATAATGTTCCCAAATCATTTAATGATCCCTGGATTACAGTGAACGTTCAATAATAGGTAGATATTGCTTTTCTGACAGTGATGCTGATGGTGATGGGAGTTGTCGTGCCAATTAGAAAACAACGGAAAGTTTTCAGTTTAGGGCACTTTGTGATATAAGGGGATAAAACTAATCTGGAATTTGGGATATATGATAATTTTAATGTCTGTAGGATATCTGGATTAATCTAGAAGAGATTATCCTAAGTGATAAAATTTCTGGGTCACCACTGAACAGGTAATATCTGGCATTCTTACCCAAGACAAGGGTGTTAAATGAGACAGAATAAATGACCAGGAAGCATTGACATTGATTGCATTTAAAGAGAGAAAAGAGCTAGAGCTCTCATGGAGTCAGAAAAAAAGATAGAAGTTAATATTATCAAAGAAACCATGGCAAAATAATTTCGTGATTAAAAGAAGATTAAACTGAAATAGTGAAGACATCTCAAGAGAGGGAAGACTGAGAAGAAATCATTGGATGTGGCAGTCAAGACATCCATTAATTATCATGACAGCTTGTTTTTTTTTTTTTTTTTTTTTTGAGTGGGAATGAATAAAGATAAGGTAATTTTGTTGATGACTGGATGAAATATTTAAAACGATGGCAAAAAAAGATCAATCTTCAAATCAATCTTCATGTTAGCCCTATTTTGTATGCGAGTAAAACAGAAGCAGAGAGAAATTAATATACTCATTTGTGATCACAGTTCATAACCAGTGGAATCAGTATTAAAATCTTGCTTTTTTAGAGCAGTTAAAAATCATAGCCCTCATTAATATATTCTATTTGCAATTAATTTTAATGAGATTAGTTTGTCCACATATAATGAAAACAAATTAATTTCTCTTGGCTTATAGACAGTGTTCTAATCTATTTGGTTAGACATTAACTTCAGTAGCAAGTGATTGATTTTCAAGGGGAGAAATTATTCAAAAATTCTGGCAAAATTTCACTTAGTCATAGATAAACAATTAGATCAGAATATTGTTTTACTGTGGGTGCCACTTAAAAGGAAGAAAAATTTTTTAAACAGGGAACCTAGTATCATTGGCCAGAGAAAACTGTTACTACAATTCTTGACACTATAACATGTCAGCTCTGAATCTGCTCCTTGACATGCCTAATACAGTACAATTAAATGGCACCTGTTATTTTGGAGTTTCTAAAAAAGCAATTATCCTTAGATTTTTGTTTATTCCCACCCTTCCTCTAGCCCTGGAAGTAGTTGCTCATCCAACCACAGTAATGATGATGATAGGATAATTTCATCAAATTGATACCAGAGACTATATGAGTAAATCTCACAGATGGTTTGGAGGGGTCACTCATTGGCTAAACTGTTTTAGAATATCTGTAACTCATCAGGCCTGTCCCAGACCTGTTATTAACCTACAAAGCACAGAAATGCCAGAATCTGACTTCCACCTAAGGCTTTTTCATTCTCCAAGAATGTAACTAAACATGTGGTCCATGATATTGCTTGTGCTGAAGAGAAATGAAGGAAGATAATGGGATAGAGATGAGGACCTTCAATTTCTCCAGAAAGTTTTATGGGTAAAAGTAAAAAATTAAAAAAAAATTAAAGTAAAGCTTTATAGGGGACATTTTAGAAAACAACACACACTGTTGTCTCTGAGGAACTTGGGCCTTTTGCATGTTTAAAGGAACAAGCAGACCCTAGGCTTAACACTTCCATGTCTAAGAGAACATTTTGTTAGTCAATTAATAGTTTGTGTCTGATACTTTAAAATAAGCATTAATTTTAACTTATATACAGAATGGCATAACACATAAACTTTTTTGTATATTCACAATCTTATTAGAGCCTGCCAGTAATTTAATAAAAAATCTAACCCCCTACAAAAACAACAGTTCTGCATAAATTAACAAGCTTGTTTTCTTTTTGTTGTTGTTGCTGTTTATTACTTTATTGGGATATAATAAGTACATAGTACAGTAAGAAAACTGTGCTGTTCAAATACACATATTTGTACTCCTAAATAAACATTTTACTGATACATGTAAAACATGCAAAGAGAATCTCACGAACATAAATATGAGCAAAAGAAAGAAACTAGACACAAAACATTACATATTATTTGAATGAATTTATGAATCTTATTGACAGGCAAAACTTGTTTATGCTAATATATAAGTCACAGTAGATATACAGTAAGAAAATTGTACAGTTCAAATACACATATTTGTACTCCCAAATAAACACTACCTAAGTTAGAATACAAAACATTCCTATTACCTAAGAATTGTCCCATATGCCCCTCTATGCCAATAACTCCTCCAGAGTTACCACTCTCATATTAGCATAAATAAGCTTTGACTGTCATTAAAATTCATAGATTAATTCAAGCAATATGTAATCTTTTGTGTCTAGCTTCTTTTGCTCATAATTATGTTTGTGAGATTCTCTCTGTTTTTGCATGTTTTATATGTATCAGGAAAATGTCTTTCTTACTGTTGCATACCACTTTTTTTTTTAATCCCTCCCCTAGCACCGCCCGCCCCCGCCCCCACCACCACAGGCCCTGGTGTGTGATGGTCCTCTCCCTGTGTCCATGTGTTCTCATTGTTCAGCTCCCACTTATGAGTGAGAACATGCGGTGTTTGGTTTTCTGATCTTGTGATAGTTTGCTGAGAATGATGGTTTCCAGCTTCTATGTCCCTGCAAAGGACATGAACTCATCCTTTTTTATGGCTGCATAGTATTCCATGGTATATATGTGCCACATTTTCTTTTTTTTATTATTATCATACTTCAAGTTCTAGGGTACATATGTACAACATGCAGATTTGTTACAAATGTATACGTGTGCCATGATGGTGTCCTGCACCCACTAACCCATCATTTACATTAGGTATATCTCCTAATGCTACCCCTCCCCACTCCCCTCTCCCTCCACCCCACAACAGGCCCCTGTGTGTGATGTTCCCCTTCCGGTGTCCAAGTGTTCTCATTGTTCAATTCCCACCTATGAGTGAGAACACGCGGTGTTTGGTTTTCTGTCCTTGCGATAGTTTACTGAGAATGATGGTTTCCAGCTTCATCCATGTCTCTACAAAGGACATGAACTCATCCTTTTTATGGTTGCATAGTATTCCATGGTGTATATGTGCCACATTTTCTTAATCCAGCCTATCATTGATGGGCATTTGAATTTGTTCCAAGTCTTTGCTATTGTGAATAGTGCCACAATAAACATATGTGTGTATGTGTCTTTATAGCAGCATGATTTATAATCCTTTGGGTATATAACCAGTAATGGGATGGCTGGGTCATATGGTATTTCCAGTTCTAGATCCTTGAGGAATTGTTACACTGTCTTCCACAATGGTTGAACTAGTTTACAATCCCACCAACAATGTAGAAGTGTTCCTATTTCTCCATATCCTCTCCAGCACCTGTTGTTTTCTGACTTTTTAATGATCACCATTCTAACTGGTGTGAGATGGTATCTCATTGTGGTTTTGATTTGCATTTCTCTGATGGCCAGTGATAATGAGCATTTTTTCGTGTGTCTGTTGGCTGCATAAATGTCTTCTTTTGAGAAGTGTCTGTTCATATCCGTTGCCCACTTTTTGATGAGGTTGCTTGATTTTTTCTTGTAAATTTGTTTAAGTTCTTTGTAGATTCTGGATATTAGCCCTTTGTCAGATGGGTAGATTGCAAAAATTCTCTCCCATTCTCTAGGTTGCCTGTTCACCCTGAGGGTAGTTTCTTTTGCTGTGCAGAAGCTATTTAGTTTAATTAGATCCCATTTTTCAATTTTGGCTTTTGTTGCCATTGCTTTTGATGTTTTAGACATGAATTCCTTGCCAATGCCTACATCCTGAATGGTATTGCCTAGGTTTTCTTTTAGGGTTTTTATGGTTTTTGGTCTAACATTTAAGTCCCTATTCCATCTTGAATTAATTTTATATAAGGTGTAAGGAAGGGATCCAGTTTCAGCTTTCTACTTATGGCCAGCCAGTTTTCCCAGCACCATTTATTAAATAGGGAATCCTTTCCCCATTTCTTGTTCTTGTCAGATTTGTCAAAGATCAGATTGTTGTAGATGTGTGGTATTATTTCTGAGAGCTCTGTTCTGTTCCATTGGTCTATATCTCTGTTTTGGTACCAGTACCATGCTGTTTTGGTTACTGTAGCCGTGTAGTATAGTTTGAAGTCAGGTAGCATGATGCCTCCAGCTTTGTTCTTTTGGCTTAGGATTGTCTTGGCTATGTGGGCTCTTTTTTGGTTCCATATGAAATTTAAATTAGTTTTTTCCAATTCTGTGAAGGAAGTCATTGGTAGCTTGATGGGGATGGCATTGAATCTATAAATTACTTTGGGCAGTATGGCCATTTTCACAATATTGATTCTTCCTATCCATGACCATGGAATGTTCTTCCATTTGTTTGTGTCCTCTTTTATTTCGTTGAGCAGTGGTTTGTAGCTCTCCTTGAAGAGGTCCTTCACATCCCTTGTAAGTTGGATTCCTAGATATTTTATTCTCTTTCAAGCAATTGTGAATGGGAGTTCACTCATGATTTGGCTCTCTGTTTGTTTGTTATTGGTGTATAGGAATGCTTGTGATTTTTGCACATTGATTTTGTATGCTGAGACTTTGCTGAAGTTGCTTATCAACTTAAGGAGATTTTGGGCTGAGACAATGGGGTTTTCTAAACATACAATCATGTCATCCGCAAACAGGGACAATTTGACTTCCTCTTTTCCTAATTGAATACCCTTTATTTCTTTCCTTTGCCTGATTGCCCTAGCCAGAACTTCCAACACTGTGTTAAATAGGAGTGGTGAGAGAGAGCATCCTTGTCTTGTGCCAGTTTTCAAGGGGAATGCTTCCAGCTTTTGCCCATTCAGTATGATATTGGCTGTAGGTTTGTCATAAAGAGCTCTTATTATTCTGAGATACGTCCTATCAATACCCAATTTATTGAGAGTTTTTAGCATGAAGAGCTGTTGAATTTTGTCAAAGGCCTTTTCTGCATCTATTGAGATAATCATGTAGTTTTTGTCTTTGATTCTGTTTATATGATGGATTACGTTTATTGATTTGCACATGTTGAACCAGCCTTGCATCACGGGGATAAATCTCACTTGATCATGGTGAATAAGCTTTTTGATGTGCTGCTGGATTCAGTTTGCCAGTATTTTATTGATGATTTTGCATAGACGTTTATCAGGGATATTGGTCTAAAATTCTCTTTTTCTGTTGTGTCTCTGCCAGGCTTTGGTATAAGGATGATGTTGAACTCATAAAATGAGTTAGGAAGGATTCCCTCTTTTTCTGTTGATTGGAATAGTTTCAGAAGGAATGGTACCTACTCCTACTTGCACCTCTGGTGGAATTCGGCTGTGGATCGGTCTGGTCCTGGACTTTTTTTGGTTGGTAGGCTATTAATTATTGCCTCAATTTCAGAGCCTGTTATTGGTCTATTCAGGGATTCAACTTTTTCCTGGTTTAGTCTTGGGAGGGTGTTATGTGTCCAGGAATTTATCCATTTCTTCTAGATTTTCTAGTGTGTTTGCATAGGGGCATTTATAGTATTCTCTGATGGTAGTTTGTATTTCTGTGGGATCAGTGGTGATATTTCCTTTATCATTTTTTATTGCATCTATTAGATTCTTCTCTCTTTTCTTCTTTTTTAGTCTTGCTAGCTGTCTATCAATTTTGTTGATCTTTTCAAAAAACCAACTCCTGGATTCATTGATATTTTGAAGGGTTTTTGTATCTCTATCTCCTTTAGTTCTGCTCTGATCTTACTTATTTCTTGCCTTCTGCTGTTTTTTGAATGTGTTTGCTCTTGCTTCTCTAGTTCTTTTAATTATAATGTTAGGGTGTCAATTTTAGATCTTTCCTGTTTTCTCTTGTGGGCATTTAGTGCTATAAATTTCCCTCTACACATTTCTTTAAATGTGTCCCAGAGATTCTGGTATGCTGTGTCTTTGTTTTCACTGGTTTCGAAGAACATCTTTATTTCTGCTTTCATTTCATTATGTACCCAGTAGTCATTCAGAAGCAGGTTGTTCAGTTTCCATGTAGTTGAGCAGGTTTGATTGAGTTTCTTAATCCTGCATTCTAGTTTGATCGCACTGTGGTCTGAGAGACAGTTTGTTATAATTTCTATTATTTTACATTTGCTGAGGAGTGCTTTACTTCCAACTATGTGATCAATTTTGGAATAAGTGCAAAGTGGTGCTGAGAAGAATGTATATTCTATTGATTTGGGGTGGAGAGTTCTGTAGTTTTGTTCTGTCACCCAGGCTGGAGTGGAGAGGCGCAATCTCCTCTCACTGCAGGCTCTGCCTCCCAGGTTCATGCCATTCTCCTACCTCATCCTCCCGAGTAGCTGGGACTACAGGCACCCACCCACACACTGGCTAATTATTTGTATTTTTAGTAGATACAGGGTTTCACCATTGTAACCAGGATGGTCTCGATCTCCTGACCTCGTGATCTGCTTACCTCAGCCTCCCAAAGTGCTGGAATTACAGTCATAGCCACTGCACCTGGCCAAACTCATACTTTTTTATGTCTGCGTAGTATTCCTTGGTCTATATGTGCCACATTTTCTTAATCCAGTCTGTCACTGATGAACAGCTGGGTTGGTTCCAAGTCTTTGCTATTGTGAATAGTACCGCAATAAACATACGTGTGCATGTGTCTTTATCATAGAATGATCTATAATCCTTTGGGTATATACCCAGTAATGGGATGGCTGGGTCAACTGGTATTTCTAGTTCTAGACCCTTGAGGAATTGCGACACTGTCTTCCACAATGGTTGAACTAATTTACCCTCCCACCAACAGTGTAAAAGCATTCCTATTTTTTCACAACCTCTCCAGCATCTGTCGTTTCCTGACTCTTTAATGACTGCTATTCTAACTGGCATGACATGGTATCTCATTGTGGTTTTGATTTGCATTTCTTTAATGACCAGTGATGATGAGCATTTTTTCATATGTCTGTTGGTTGCATAAATGTTTTCTTTTGAGAAATGTAACAGGTTTATTCTCAAATAAATAATTCACTCTTTGTTTATCCCACATACACAGTTGAGTGTCAACATTTTATGCCAGGCAGTATCCTAGAAAGCAAAGATTCAATTGTGAACAAAATATACAAACTTCCTGATATAACAGAATTTATAATACAGTTTGCAGACTGGGAAAGAGGAGCAAAAGATGCAACTACTAGAATATCAGACGTTAGGGGAAAAATAGGTCAGATGTGATGGCTCATACCTGTAATCCCAGCACTTTGGAAGGCAGAGGCAAGTGGATCACTTGAGGCCAGGAGTTCGAGACCAGCCTGGCCAACATGGTGAAACCCATCTCTAATAATCCAAAAATTAGCTGGGCGTGGTGGTGGGTGCCTGTAATCCCAGCTACTTGGGAGGTTGAGGCACAAGAATCACTTGAACTTTAGAGGCGGAGGTTGCAGTGAGCTGAGATCACATCACTTCACTTCAGCCTGGGTGACAGAGCAAGCCTCTGTCTCATAAAATAATAAAAACAGATGCTAGGGGAAAAATAAAGCAAGCAGCAGGGGGAGAAGTGAGCGTTCCTAAGAAGGAAAAGAACTATACTTACCTGAGAAAGTTTCTGGTTTTCCTTCTTGGGATCTAGTAGTTTGATTTCTACGTAAATCAAACTCTCACCCTTGACTGATATTTCTCATGATTAAGGCTCATATTTCCCTGTACCATAATATATCTAATACATTTTGATGGCTGCTATGATAGATATCCTGATTTTACATTATTGAGTGTTTGGATTTTGTTTTCCTTTTCAAAAATGGAAGGATTTATTTGGGTAGCCAGTTAAGTTACTCATGGTTCATTTTAATCCTTTCAGGATTTGTGAACGATCTTCATTGGGGTGAACAGTTGGTAGCCTTACTCTAGGGAGGACTTAGCCCTACTATTAGAGTTTGTTATTCTGGCATCTCTACTGAGTTCAGTGAGTGACAGATGAGGCTCCCCACAATGACTAGTTAGAACTCCAAAGCATGCCAGCTCTGAGGACTATTCAATGCACAGCTCCCCAGTTGCTTTTGTGTCAGGCCTTTTTGAGATCTAACCCATCTTGGGGTTAGATGCACATCTTTGTATTCAGCAAAACCTCAAGAATCACTCTTTGCCCAATTTCAAAGCATGTTAACCTATACATGCATACTTCGTATTTAGCAAAGATGCAAAGCTCTTCAAAGACCCCAACACAAAGTTCTGGAACTTATCTGTAGAGTCATTTCATGTCTGGAACCTCAGGCTGCTATTTCCATTCACTTCAGTGTCACTAACTCCAATCTCTGTGTCCTGGATTCAGTGGGAACACCCTAGTCCACTTGGCCCGGCCATCTCTCCGGAGTGTGCTTTCATGAATAAAGTCAGGGGCTATTGAAGGTTCACCTAGTATTTTTATTTTTCTCTTTCCTCAAGAATCAGTCATGCCATGCTTATTTTCCACTCTCTACACCTATGGTTTCATATATCTTGCCCAGATTTCTTATTTTTCTTTTACAACACAAAGGTAAATCCAGTTTCTGTTACTCCACCATGGCAAAAAGCAAAAATCTCCTTTTAAAAACAAAGAAAACTAATACTAACACACGCATGTAAAACTAGAGGTCATTTCTAAATTATAGGACTTTTACCATGCCTAAAAATTGATCATGGCATACAAATGCATTGTCTCTGACTACCATTTGCCATGGTGAAATGACCTCTCCATAATAGGGTCAGTAATTGAGATGAAAGGACTCCTTACAGAAAGCTTAATTAAAAACACAGAGAGGTATGTTCATCTCAGTAGGACAGCATTGACTTGGCATCTCCCAATCTTTTAGTTCCATTTTTTTGTCATGAAAAGTGACAATTTTCTCAATGTGTAAACCTCAACTTTCATAGAAAATTGCATTCTTGTCTTTGGATACTGGAATAAATGATGTTAAGTGTACATATTTGTCAGATTGTTACTGGAATATTGATAATCAACTGATTTGTTCCCACGTTCTTGAATGCTACTGCATTTTGGGCTATATTCACATGTGTCAAGTACTTTTTAGCTCACCAGTAAACACTCTAGTTAAGATATGAAATTATAAAAATGCCTTCTAGGCTTTTCTGCTTCTTCTCTTTGTAGTTGTTCCTAGTTCCCTCTTAATGCTTCTTAATTATACTGCAGAGTTTCAAGAACCTTTGTGTAATTTCTTACGTAGTTAAAATGTCAGAAAGCTGAAATGCAGTCATAATTTTTATTGACTAAAAAAGGCAGACTTAAATCCTGAAACTAATTATGCCTTCTCTATAGCATGCCTTTGGGCATAAGATAGAATTCTGTCTTTTTGAGGATTTTCATAGCCCTTTTATATCTTTTTAGAGAATTTATTTCATTTTTTGTTCTATTTAGTCTTTGAGTATGCCCCAAATTAGCATCATCTGAGGATGGTTTTTTAAAAAATGCTATAATCTCTGTGGTTTTGTATCACTTTATGGAAAATAAAAACAGAAAAAATAGCATTATACAAAATAATATGATGGAAAATATTTATATACTGATATAAGGATTTTTTAATGTCTCCATGTATAGAAATGAAAACAACTTCTGACAGATCATCACTAATTTATAATATTTATAGAAATCAGGGGGTTTTTTTGACTCAGATTATATTTAGCAGCAAAAACAATCCTCAGCAATAAATTAGGTTTCAGATTATTTATCTGCTGTTTTCTGACCAAATGTAACATTTAAATCTGTTCTGGTAAAAATTTCTTCTTTCAGAATCTTCACCTTCTTCCTATGACCCTGTTTTCTAAAGAAACAGTAAAGATGAATAATTGCAGACTATGTTTCTCAAGCCAGACAATTATGATACGTTTCCAACATTTGCATTTAATGTTAGTTCTTGTCTAATTAGGAACATAGAAAGCACACGCGGCAGATTGCATTATTTGCTCCAATCCTTGATGTCTTTCGTGTGTGATTTTGCAGTTACTTTCATTAAAGCAAGCTTGTCCAACCTACGGCTCATGGGCAGCATGCAACCCGGGATGACTTCGAACGCAGCCCAACACAAGTTTGTAAACTTTCTTAAAACATTATGAGATCTTTTTTGCAATTTTTAAAAAGCTCATCAGCTATTGTTAGTGTTAGCGTATTTTATGTGTGGCCCAAGACAATTCTTCTTCCAATTACGCCCTAGGGAAGGCAAAAGATTTGACACCCTGCATGAAAGGATCACAGTAGATTTTCCCACTCCTTGACTTTGGGTCCAGTCGTATTACCTGCCTTTAGACAATGGGACAGAATTACTGGCATCTCAGTTCTCTGTCTGAGCCTGGAGTGCTCTCCCATGTTTCTGCCTGCACTCTCAGGCAGCCACTGCCACTGAGCTGCATCTCAGCTAAGGGGCTGGAATTTGCACTCCTGCTTCTGCTCTTTACAAACTGCTGCCAACACTGCTAGAGGCCCCTGATATGCAAAGGAGAATCCAGAATGGTGGGAATGCAGCTGGGAGCCAAGATAACTAGAGTAAATGTCCCACATTCTGAAATTCTTCTATGAGGAATTTTACAGGGGGGGTCCATATTGTATCTAACCACCTAAATTTCATCCATTTAAACTCATCCTCACCTTGCATAAATATCTCATATCTCTGCAAGTCATACCTATACCCAAAGTTTCCTTGATCAACAAGAAAAGTAATTTTATTTTATTTTACTTTATTTATTTATTTTATTTTATTTTCTCCAGTGTGATAACAACTCCTTCTCTGACCTCTGGCTTATGTTTGTCTTGTTTCTTCTGATATTGACATTGAATCAACAATGGGTTCACAACACAAGGAAATAACTTGGCTCTGTCCAGAAAGCATCAGGTGTCTGATTGATTGTTGTCTATTATTGTTGGTTGTAGCTTTGTTGTTTCTTAGTTTAAGAAGGTGTCTATGCCTAAATGCAAGTGGAACCAGAAATAGATTAACTGTGGATTGAAAATAAAATTATTTTTGCTGTGGTTTCATAACAGTATGACCTGAACATAATATAGTGGTGAACATCACTACTCAAAGTGTCACTATTATTTGCCTGGATAACTAAACAATATTTAAGGAATGTCCATAATATTTTAGATTGAAAGTTAGCAAATATTCTTTTTATACAGTGTAAAGTTAGCTATCACAATTTTCAGGTTGTTTCAATGGACATTTAATGAGTTGAAACTTTGAAGCATAATTAAAAATAAAAAACACTTGGCTCTTAACCTATAGCTGTTCTGCTGTATTGATCGTTAATAATTAAATGCCATGTCCTAAGTAACTCTTTCCAAGGAGGCACTTAATGGAAATAAAAAAAGGAAGCATCCAAATGCTAAAAAAAAGTCACATCTTTAATGTCAAGTTTGCAGTGACTCATCTTCCTTCTTGTCCCTGTGACTGTAGTCTGCAGAGCGTTCAAGGCAAAAGAACACTGATTTGCTTGCCAAGGGAAAGGTGAACGGAGTTGCAATGTCTAGGATAACAATCAATATTTAGAGAGAAATACTCCAGAGAAGAAAGTATCTTTCTATACCTCCTGTCCCAGCCAATCTCCACCCCTTTGTCCCCTCTCAGATGGCAGAGGAAGCAGTTCCTATTCTCTTGCATTGGCTTTAGAGAAGAGGTGCTCAAAAACACCAGGAGGCTTTTTTTCACCTCTCTCTCTGTTGCCAAAACACCAGGAGCGCCAGCGAAAGGTTTTCATTGTCTTATCACAGAGCTTCTCTCCAGTCCTGAATAGTAGGGCTCTAGGCACAGATGAGATTTTGTATTAAAATACTTGAATAGGAATTGTGTATTTTATAAGGAAGGGATACTTTCATTGATTATGCATTCAAGTTGCAGTTATAATACAACAGTAAAGATCCTTGCAGAGAACAGCATATTTAACTTGTTAGAAAATGTAAAAATTATTTCGAGGTTCCTCTGTCATTACTCTGAATCATACTCAGCTTTTCTTTTGCCATACAAGTGGCAATACTTATGAAGCATTTGCATTAAAAAAATTCATTCATCAATCTAGCCTGTATGTTTGCACAATTGAGGAATGCAAGTTGATCACATTACTGTAGAATAATGATGTGTCAGATTCTCCTTAAAATGAAACCATTTGTCTTCTTTATGAATATGGTAAATCATTATATTCTTGTTTTTAATCTAATCTTTGGGGAATTTCTAACAATTTTACCTTGATAATCTTGTTGTAATATTTTTCCAGTGGCAGTATTTAGCAGTGATTCTGGTTCAAGATTGCATTTTAATGTTGTTTATTCTTAAACAAATGTTTACCAAAGGGATGCAAGAAAAATTGACATATATCATATGTTCACATATATGATGTTTCTTAGGGTAAAATCACATTTGTCATTTTCTATATTCATAGAGATTTATGTAATAATGATACTAATAGTTAACATTTATTAATGAGTTAAAATACTGTGTAATCTGCTACTCGTTTTAAATAAAATAATTCATATAATTATATGAATTATATAAAATAATTCATATTTTATATAAAATAGTTCATATAATGAGGTAGGTACTAATATTGTCAACATTTATCAGATGGAAAATAATCTCAGAGACTTTTTTCCCAAACTTTTCACAGCTACTTAGTATCAGAGAGTCTATGTCTATGAATTCTACAGAATTAGGAAGAAAACTAAATCCATGTTAGAAGCCAACAAATAAGTGGAAAAAGTTTTAAAATCCAGAGCTACAACCAGAAAATGGCCAAAGCCAAGAAGGTAACTGAAGGCAGCATTATAAGGTCAAACAACTGAATTTACGCTGACTTGTGTGTTTGCTGAAAGCTGCTTTTCAAGGACCAAGCCAATGCCTTTCAAATGAATCTTGCAAGTTACTCAGAAATGCACACTTGCTTTTAACAATACAATCTCTAGGCATAGTCATAGGTAGTAATTGTCCAAATAATTACATGTAAAGGTTATACTGTATGGGTCCTTTTACAATGGTAACATGATGAAAATGGGGAGCCTTTTAAAAAAATTCAGGAATTTTCCTACAGTAGAGATAGCCACTCTTAGATGATAACAAAATTTGGGGTAACTCAATTGATGAAAAGGATATGATGATTGGCCGGGCACAGTGGCTGATGCCTGTAATCCCAGCATTTTGGGAGGTCAAAGCTGGTGGATCACGAGATCAAGAGATTGAAACCATTCTTTCCAAAATGGTGAAACCCTGTGTCTACTAAAAATACAAAAATTAGCTGGGTGTGGTGGTGCGCACCTGTAGTCCCAGCTACCTGGGAGGCTGAGGCAGGAGAATCGTTTGAACCCAGGACATGGAGGTTGCAGTGAGCTGAGATCTTGCCATTCCACTCCAGCCTGGTGATAGAGTGAGACTCCATCTCAAAAAGTGTCTACAAAGAGTAAAACAAAATCCCATATTAAGGTCAGTTGATCGGGGTCAATTCCCGGGCATATTGCCACTTAGTCACTTTAAGCAAATTATTTCACCTCCTAGGGTCTTTGTTCTTTTTAACATTAAAATAAGAGCTGGTGATGATTTCTTTCACTTTAAATAATACATAATCTTCTAACTTTTTAAAATTAGTTTTTTAGATAGAAGATTGTCATACATTTTTTAGGATGTGTAGATACCTAGTGACGTGAGACTGCTGATCTAATCAATGGTAAATCTATACTGATTTAATCAAGAGACTGCAATTCTTGAATAAAAATTGACCTAGGAAGTAAATGTTCCCAAAGCAGCATTAATTCATTAGTAATAAGTAGTTCCATTTGATGGAAATGAGTTTAATAGTGATTGGAGGAAATGTGACTCTCCAAGAAAATCTTTATATAAGACTGTTTTCCCCGTGAACAGTGAAATATTACAATCTAGATGGCAACGACATATATTTCCTTGAGTTACTTTCATTTCTTTCTCATTTTTATTGCTTCTGTAGCTCCCATGCTCACCGAATTGTTGTCTCAAATTTGGATGTCCTTTCATCATGGGATTCAGAAGCCAGAAAAGCTAGATTTCTACTGTTGGTTGTTACTACACTTTTCAGATTCTTGGTTTTCTTGGTTTTAAAAGGACTTTGATACTTAAAATGCCTAATTCAGTGTGGACATAAAAATATATGATATGATGCATTATGTTAAGAAACAAAAAGTGTCTAAGCATTAATTTGTTTATTCATCATTCAATTACCAAAATCGAACACTTACTGATTACTTACTATTTACAACATACTGTGCGAAAGAAGAGCAATAGGATTCCTGGTCATGGTGATCTCTCCATTGAATTAGAAAAACTAACTGTGGTTGAAATTCAGTGGGATAAATGCAAAAACAGAAGTAGGTAAAATACTCAGCATAAACAACGACAACAACGAAATGTACTTAACTATTTTAGTGGGAAGGGGATGGCCAAGGAAAATTTTCTGGAAAAGCTAATTCTGAGTTGGAATTTGAAATAAAAAGATATTTTCCCAGGAGACAGGAGACACAAAAACATTTGTGGAAAGGCAAGGACTGTGAAAAGCGTAATTCAGGGATGTACAATCATTTTCTCATTGCTGATGTTTCCAGGTTGATGGGACGTGGCAGAGGATAATAGTGTGAAGACTTTTTGCCTTGTAGGTGATGAAGACTCAATAGTTTTGATGCCTGTGTTGTGATCTGATAATATGTTTTAGTAAGGGATGTGGAATAAAGGCAATGGGTTATTATTTTTTTTCAATTTTTTATTCTTCCATTGCTTAATTTTGTACAACTTTTTATCAGCTACTTTTTACTCATTATCTCTGATGTCTCAAGTCTACTTCACTATTTCCTACATTTTAGAAGTTCACATTTCAACCAAAAAAATCATCGATTCATACAAGGGAATGCCTATGGGCATTTTGTTCTTCATATCAGAAAGGAAGATATATCAACTTCGAATCATGAATATATCAACTTTGAAGACTTATTTACCTCTTATTATCTCCAATACACTGATCTGGCTCCTGAGGTAATGAGAGGACTCATTTTGTTTTTCAGAGAGGCTATTTAATAAAGAAATGTCAAAGTCGGTAGATAACTAGAGGCAGCACCTTGATATAGCATAGTGGAAGCACATAGCCTTAGCCACACATATGCCTGGAAGAGCATAAGCAATGCTTGGAAAAGGCAGGTTGGGTCTACAAGCAGATGAGTAAGTGGATGAGCAGATGTGGACATAGAAGAGGAAGGGCAGACACACCAAGCAGTGAACACAGATTGTATAACAGTGTGCTTAAGTGTCTCATGCAGCTGTTTATATTTTGCCATGTTCTTCTCTCAGAGTTCAGAGAGATTTTGTTTGGTATTCCTAGAACTGACTTCTTCCATTCTTGAATAAAAAAAAAAAAAGAATTGAATTACTAATAGTGTCTATGGCTTAGCATTCGACTGCTATCAGATCGCCCAATCCTGACTGCAAACGAAGACAGTAATTTATGCAGTTATGTGAGATCAGGGATTAAAAGTAGACCTTCTGCCTACAGTGACGACAGTTCATGTTCTCTCTTCTAAAAGTAAACACGCATATCCTTAGACTGAAGAAGCAGATTTGGGCTATGTTACGAGGCAAGATACTAAATTCTTTCTGCATGTCACTTTGTATTTATATTTCAAATATCTAGACCACTTCTAGACTATAAGAAATGTAGAAAAGCAAGACAAGTTAATAATTTGAGTGCGGCCGGGCGCGGTGGCTCAAGCCTGTAATCCCAGCACTTTGGGAGGCCGAGGTGGGCGGATCACGAGGTCAGGAGATCGAGACCATCCTGGCTAACATGGTGAAACCCCGTCTCTACTAAAAAATACAAAAAACTAGCCGGGCGAGGTGGCGGGCGCCTGTAGTCCCAGCTACTCGGGAGGCTGAGGCAGGAGAATGGCGTAAACCCAGGAGGCAGAGCTTGCAGTGAGCTGAGATCCGGCCACTGCACTCCAGCCTGGGCAACAGAGCGAGACTCCGTCTCAATAAAATAAAATAAAATAAATAATAATAATAATAATAATTTGAGTGCTCTTTGGTTTTTGTTCTTTACCAGAAAATATTTTCACTTTGCTTTTATTTATTTTTAAACAGTTTTATTAAAGCATAATTCACATACCATACAATTTGCTCATTTAAAGTATTCTAGTCAGTGTTTTTAGAGTATTCACATGTACGTTCAACCATTGCCACAGTCAGTTCTATCAGCTATAAAAACTCATGTACCATTTTGCTATCACCACCCTCCCCTTCCATCACTAAGCGGCCATTAATTACTTTCCATTTCTACAGATTCCTGTATTCTGTATTTTCATATGAATGGAATCATTTAGTATGTGGAGTTTTGTGACCATTTCCAAGCTTTATCCAAGTTTTAGCGTTTATCACTGTCTTTCCTTTTTATGGCCAAATATTCCAGTGAATCATATTTGTTTATCCATTTGTCTGTTGATCAACATTTGGGTTGTTTTGACATTGTAGCTATTATGAATAATACTGCTATAAACATTTATGTGCAAGTTTTTGTGTGGGCATTGAGTCTTCTATTCTTAAATGCAAAATAAAACTCTCCCCTGCTTGGAAAGCAGTTTCGCAGCCTCTGTTTTTAAGTCTAACCATTTGCTATTTCATTGTATCTTGTGGGGCTTATCAAAGATCTTTTTCTTTAATTCAGTCTTCTCCCTAAAGGATTTCTAGCATATTTTTCATTTAATAAACATTTTCATGGTGCTTACTATGTGATACATGCTGTACTTAAGTTTTAAACATACGTGAGTTTTTATAAAAATACTATGAGTTAGGTGTTATTACCATTTTCATATTACAGAGAAGGAAAATGAGGCCAAAGAAGATAAGCAACTTATCTAAAACCACAAATGCTAAGTGGTAACCTAAATTGAAACCTGAGTAGTATGGCTCCTGAGTCTCTACAGGGATCCATTATGTTAAGCAGAAATTGTCTCTAGTAGTGCTTTTTAAAAATAATCTTTTTAGTTTGAAACAGTTTTAGATTTTGAGAAAAAAAATGAGTTTTTAATACCTTGCATCTGGTTTTCCCTTTTATGAACATCTTGGATTAGCGTGTTAATTTGCTATCACTAATTAATCCTGTTACATCATTATTAACTCAAGTTTGTACTTTAATGAGTTTTGCTTGGTTTTTACCTAATGTCCATTTCCTGTCAAGGACTCTATCCAGGATACCATGTTACATTTATCTGTCATTTCTCCTTAGATTCTTCCTAGCTGTGACAATTCTCAAACTTTCTTTGTTTTTGATGACTTTGATAGTTTTGAGAAAAACTGGTCAGGCATTTTGTAGGATGTCCCTCAGTTGGGATTTGTCTTATATTTTTCTCCGGATTTGACTGGGGCTATAAGGTTTATGGAGGAAAACCACAGAGATTAAGTGACTTTTTCATCACATCATATCAAAGATACATACTATCAACATAACATCATTGTTAATGTTAACCTTGACCACGTGGCTGAAGTAGTATTTGCCAGATTTATCTGTTGTGAAGTTACTCTTTTTCCCCCTTTCTGTATTATATTATTTGAAAGGAAGTCAGTATGAAAAACTCACACTAGGCCGGGCGCGGTGGCTCAAGTCTGTAATCCCAGCACTTTGGGAGGCCGAAACGGGCGGATCACGAGGTCAGGAGATCGAGACCATCCTGGCTAACACGGTGAAACCCCGTCTCTACTAAAAAGTACAAAAAACTAGCCGGGCGAGGTGGCGGGCGCCTGTAGTCCCAGCTACTCGGGAGGCTGAGGCAGGAGAATGGCGTGAACCCGGGAGGCAGAGCTTGCAGTGAGCTGAGATCCGGCCACTGCACTTCAGCCTGGGTGGCAGAGCAAGACTCCGTCTCAAAAAAAAAAAAAAAAAAAAAAAGAAAGAAAAAGAAAAACTCACACTAAAGGAGTTATGAGTCATGTACCACCTCCTTGGGGGTGAAATACTATTTAAATTACATGGAATTCTTCTGCATGTGACATTTGTCTTTGTCACTCGTTTATATTTTTATTCACTTGCTTAGAATAATATGGGCCACTGAATTTTGTTACAGTTTGTATTTTAATTCATTGTGACATTGTGTATTTATTTTGAGGCTCAAATTGTTTCCACTTTGTTTATTAGGAGCCCTCTCATTTGACTATTGTGTCCCTTTGATATACACCTATCACTGTGTGTGTGTGTGTGTGTGTGTGTGTGTGTGGTGTGTGTGTGCATGTGTTTGAGCATGTTCTATTCTGTCACTACAAGATGTGACAGGCTCATCTTACATATTTTCAACTGGCCCAAGAATCGGCCACTTCTCCAAGGAACCTTGGTTTCTTTTTCTAGAGAATGGTATTAGAAACCAAGCTACGATCTGAATCATAAGGTGTGCTCATTTCTACTGGGGTGTTCTTTCATATAGGTCCTCTCATCTGACAAAACAAGGAAATATATGTGTGTATATTAACCAGTATATATACACCTATCTGTAAATATTTCTATATATAATCGTCTGTATCTATCTTAAGCTAAATATGACTTCATACTGATGTCTACAACTCAAATCTGTTATCATATGGATCATTATTCTTTCATCAATACCAGGCTGTCTCGATTACTCTGGCTGTATAATAAGTTTTGAAATTAGATAGCATGAGTTCTCCAATCTTGGTTTTTTTCTTCAGTATTGTGTTGGGTATTCTAAGTTTTTGCCTTTTCATATAAACTGTAGAATCACTTTATTAACACCTACCTATTAAAAAGCTTATTTGGGATTTTATATAGATTATGTTAACCCTGTTGATCAATTTAAGGAGTACTGCCATCTTAAAAATATTAATCCTTTCTATCCATAAGCATGGGGTGCCTTTCTATTTAATTTGGTCTTTAATTGTTTTTAACAATTGCTTTGTAACTTTCAGTTTAACAGTCTTCAAGTACTTTTATTAAATTTATAAAGGATTTCAGTTTTTTGATATTGTAAATAAAATTGCATTCTTGATTTTATTTACAAAGTTTTATTGATAGTATATATAAATATAATTAATATTTTACATTGATCTTGTATCCTGTAACCTTGCCAAACTTGTTTACTCATTATAATAAATTTGATGGATTTCTTAAGATTTTCTATATGCAAGACTACATCATCTACAAGTAGAGATCTTTTGTGTGTGTGTCTTTTCCAACGTGGATGTCCTTTATCTCTTTCTCTCACTGAAGGCATTCAAATCAGAAAGTTGAGACAGATCATCAAATGCTCAGGTAGCTTTAAACTCTGTCTTTGACTTCACTTTCTGCCTATGCAGGGCTTTAAGAACATTCAGAGGTGACAGATTAGGGCCCGTTTAGATCCTTTCTGTGATTACACACAGCCCTGCAGATGCATGTAGCCTTTTAGATTCCCAGGAATATGACAGGGCTTTTCAGAGCCTCCTATGGACATCTTTTCCTTGGATATTTTTAAGGTTTTTATTGGGCTTTTGCTTGCCTTATCTGCTATTATAATCTCAGGCAGCTATGGTGCTAAACAATTGTTACTGATTGTTTTTAGCAAACACCTTGCATGTGGGAATTTCTTACAGTATGAATTCTAAATAACTTCAAATAGTATCAGTATCCTTACAATTGGCCTCTTCCAGAACACTGTCATCTTTTGAGCTGCCAGACATTTCAAAAGATGACAATGTTCCAGAAATTAGACTTTGTGAGGAGCTTCAACGTCAGTCTACCTCCTCTATTGGTTGCAAGACTGCAAGTTTTCTCAGCTACTGTGGTTGTGAGCTGCTTATTTTCAAGTCTGCTGAGGGCTTTGTCAGAGGGCAGTGGCAGTAGATCAAGTTAAAATGTGACAAAGCCCACTATTCTTACTGAGATTCAGCATTATTTCTTGAATAATTGCTCCCAGAATGTTGCAAACATTCAGTTAATTTTCAGAGTTCTGTAAAACTTGATTTTACCATTTTGTTGGCTGCTGTTTTTATTGATTTTATGAAGAAGTATATTTAAAGAAGTTCTCATTCTACCACTCCAGAGGTTTTTTAACTATTCTGTTTTTAATATGTGTTTTCTTCCAGACGCTGTGAATAGGTTTCAAGAACAAGTAATTCAGTATTAATTTTAATATGTAATTTTAAAACATTACTTAATAAAATTTCATCAAGAAAATAAATAGTTAAGTCTAATTTAAAGTTGACAATATCAATCAAATGATGAATATATCTCCTACTTTTCTTCTATTCAGCCATTTTACCACAGCCATAGTAGTATTTTTACATTCTGTGAACACACCAGGCATGTTGCCACCTCAGAGCTTTTGCACTTGTTATTTCCTCTGATATTTTAATAACTTACTCTCTCGACTACATTCAATTATTGGGTTAAACAGCATGACTTAAAGGAGGCTTTCATGACCACTAATCTAAAATAATACCCCCATCTCTATCTACCACCTTACATTACTTTATTATTTTTTTCTCAGCACTAATTACTACCTAATATTTATCACAGTATCTTGAGAAACTAAAAGAATGTTTGTCACATACTAAGAAAGTAACAAAAAAGTGCTGATTAGTTTCAGTATATGAAAGAATATAACCAACATTGTTTCTTCAAACTTGAATTGTACCACCTTGGCTAAAATCAGAGTCGTAATGAAAGTTTTATATTTTTTATTTATGGAATTCAAGCACATTCACTGATAGAAAATTGAACAAGAAAACACAAAAATAAGGTAAAATATTTTTAAATAGAGAAAAGTCACATCAGCTATTACCCTTCCTCCCAGACAAAACCAAGGTTAACATTCATGTATTTCCTTCAAGTGTCTTTAAGTATGCAAGACATTTAAATATCTTTAAATATGCAAGCTTGAAATTATAAAAATATTTAAATTATTCTACATATGGTTTTAATTTTTTTTTATCTAGAAATGAATCTGCAAGTTGTCCATGCACAATCTATATTCTGGCATATAACTTAGTTCTAATTTCTCACAATTACATATAAAGCTTTGATAAGCATTGATGCATTGTTTTACATTAATAATGATCTATATATAGTAATATCCTTAGGATAGATTCTTAAACAGAATTTGAAGCAATGACATTTTTATATGGTACCTTAAGCTTATTAACAAACTGTTTCCTAGAAATATAATACCAAATGTCTTTTCCAATAGCAGTGTATAAGATAGCCTGCCTTATTGCACTCTCTAAATATCTACTACCGAATTATCACATTTATTCAATTTTTGCCAATTTCCTGGAAGAAAACATTAAGACCTATTTTAATTTTTTATTTATTTTATCATTCATGAGAGTTAGCATTTCCTATATTTACTGATAATTTGTATTTCTTGTCACATTATATACAATTTTTCTTTTATAGTTAGAATTCGTTTAACTTTTATTTTAGGTTCCAGAGTACATGTGAAGGTTTGTCACATAGGTAAACTTGTGTCCTGGGCGTTTGTTATACAGATTATTTCACCATCCAGGTATTAAGCCCAGTACCCAATAGTTATCTATTCTGCTCCTCTTCCTCCTCCCATCACCCTCAGGTAGACCCCAGTGTCTGTTGTTTTTCTCTTTGTGTTCATAAGTTCTTATCACTTAGCTCTCTCTTATAAGTGAGAACATGCAGTATTTGGTTTTCTGTTCCTATGGTAGTTTGCTAAGGATAATCCATGTTCCCACAAAAGACACGATCTCATTCTTTTTTATGGCTGCATAGTATTTTATGGTGTAAATGTACTACATTTTCTTTATCCAGATTTTTATACTGATACTTATTATTCTTTTTAATTGATGATAACCAAAATTTTAGGATAGAAGACATTTGCCTAATATAGCTTATTGAGATACTTTTTCCTTTTCTCATTGATTTCTGGTTAGCTTAACATTGTATTACATTATATGGCTTTACAATATACAAAATTTTTCATGAACTGTTATTACCAATTCTTGCTTTTGTGCTTAAATAATTAGCTTTAAACAATTTTGGATAGTTTTCTTTAGTTATGAGAGAATACAAAAGGTTCCAAGATGAAATATGAAAACCTTTTAGTGTTAAAAATATCAAATTGTGGATATGAATGCTTTATATTCCCAATAAATGAAATTGTGACTACATTTTCAATTTTTAACATTTTGAGGGTGCTGCCTAATCTACTCAGATCCCTCATTTGATAATACATGGGGTTGTTATACTGCATGCAGCTTCCTCAGAGTGCACATGGGTGCTCCACACTTTTCCATTTAGCTTTCCCCCTAAGAGTCAGGTTAATCCTGTGCAGCTCAGCTCAACCCTTGGTGTCCAGTGCAGGTGCATTCAGCTAATGCAGATGCATCTTCCCTTTTAAAGTGAGAAAGAAATTCACTTACATTTTGAAGTTCTTCTTTGAACAGTGTCGAACATGAAACAGCCCATCTTATAAAACTACGTCTGATCTGAAATACTCACCAAGGTCTATCCATTTTTGTTTGTAATAGTTTTCTTGAGTAACTAGGATTCCTACTCCTTTATACCTCCTTTACTTCTTTTTGAATTGCTTCCTGGAAATGTTGTCTGTAAATAATGTAAAAAACTAAACAAGAAGTTCATGAGGTGAAAGCGTAGGCCTCCAACTCTAGTTCACTGATAAGACAGTTCTCATCAAAGCTGGCCTGTGTGCCCAGGGCAGGGACAGTGAGGGTGGTTCAATATCACTTTCTACTGGTTAAAATAATAAATCATGTGTTTCGTGTTCTAATGCAATATTTTTGCCACTCTGTGTTAGAATCTTTAGTGAGTTGTATAATCAATTGATTGAGTGAGACCAGTTTTTTTAAATGACATAGGTGAATGAGACTTTCTTACCTCATACCCATCTACTTTGTCTTCCATTTCCCTTAACTTGACAAGTATTTAACATGGACACTTCCTCTCATGGGCACCTTCACAGGTTATTTGGAAGCAATTCCTCTACCTCTAACCCTTTCCCTCCATTCCTGGGAAACCCTCAACTGAGTGTTCCAAGAGAACTGCCTCGGAATCCATACACATACACATACACATACACATACACATACACATACACATACACACACACACATACACATACACACACACACATACACACACACATACACATACACACACACACATACACACACACACATACACATACACACACACACACACATACACACACACATACACACACACATACACATACACACACACATACACACACATACACACACATACACATACACACACACATACACACACACACATACACACACACACACATACACATACACACACACATACACACACACATACACACACACACACATACATACACATACACACACACACATACACACACACATACACATACACATATACACACACACATACACACACACACATACACATACACACACACACACATACACACACACATACACATACACACACACACATACACACACACACACATACACACACACACATACACACACATACACATACACACACATACACATACACATACACATACACACATGCATACACTTGGAGGAATTTAGTATAATTATTTTTAAACAACTCTCTATATCTTAAAATTATTGGGATCATATCACTAGTTATGGTCAGTTCCCAAACCCAACCCTTTTATTTACTCCCAGCAGTCAGCTCACTCAGTATTTTGTTTTAGATTTTTCAGGTGTCAGGCAGACACCAGTTCACCATTCCTGCCCAAATGGCAGGGCACAAATGACAAGTTCATGGAAAAGTCTCTTTGAGGACCTCTCAGTAGCCTTGAAGTGAGAGAAAATGCTCCAGCTCTCTTCAGTGGAGTTAGGTATGATTGTATTCACAACACTCCATGACATAGAAATAAATCTGTGGTAGTATCTACTTTCCCTGGCCTTTCCAGTTTTATAATTTAATAAATAGTGATGGGTGTCAAAAGAGGTTTGGGGTACCTCTTTTGCAAGCTCCTGTCTAGCTTGACTGCACTGTATTTTGTAATACGAAAATAGACCTCGGCAAAATCTGAAAATAAAATATTTCCATTCTAAACTCCTGTTTACAGTATTAGGAAAAACAACTCATGCATGAACTACAACAAAATCAAATAGTTGATTTTAAATAGATACCTAACAATATTAGCATATGGTGTATTAGCCTGTTCTTGCATTGCAATAAATACCTGAGACTGGGTAATTTACAAATAAAAGATGTTTAATTGGTTCACAGTTCTGCAGGCTACACGGGAAGCATGATTCTGGCATCTGTTTGGCTTCTGGGGAGGCCTCAGGAAAGTTACAATCATGGCTGAAGGCAAAGGGAGAGCAGTCATCTCACATGGTGGAAGCAGGAGGAAGAGAGAGAGATGGGGAGGTCCACAGACTTTTAAAAGACCAGATCTCAGGAGAACTCACTCACTATCATGAGAACAGCACCACCGGGAAATCTACCCCCATGATCCAATCACCTCCCAGCAGGCTCCACCTCCCACATTGAGGAATACAATTCGACATGAGATTCGGGCAGGGAAACAGATACAAACCATATCAGTGCACTTACTCATCTCAGAAAATATGAGAGCTGTTTTTGTTTTTTTCCTTGTTTGCTTTTTCTTCCTAAGATAAAGTACTCATTATGATGCATTTGGCAATGCCATTGGAAACCATGACCAAGACCTTGTAAAAGTCCTTGAGAAGATTCAGTGTTGATATTTGAGGATTATCCTCATACTAAATGATCTGGGGTTTTTGAAGGATAATATATATCTAACATTACAGGAGCATGAGTTCCTATCTCTCATATCTGATAGCTTATCTTCAACATGACATTAACAGAAAGATGAAACATGAATTGATTAAAATACAGTGCTTTGACATTTACCTCTGTAACAAATCTGCATGTCCCACATATATATCCTGGAACTTAAAATAAAATTTAAAAATGAAATAAAATACAGTGCCTTTAAAAGGCTCATTGAAGATACCTAAGAGTTAAGGGAGATAACCTACTTGGTTTTAATTTTCATTTACATTTTTTTCCAAGCTTTATATGTTATCATTATTCTATGTTAGTTTTTAGAAAGCAAAACACCCAGATTATAAATTCTCAGCTCTCTCAACAGATGCTAGCATTAAGACTATCATTTTATTTAGCCGGCCAGGCATGGTGGCTCACATTTGTAATTCCAGCACTTTGGGAGGCTGAGGCAGGAGGATTGCTTGAACCCAAGATTAGCCCCAGGCAACACAGGCAGACCCTGTCTTCACCAAAAAATTTTTAAAAATAGCTAGGCATAGTGGTGCACACCTACAGTGCTGACTACTTGGGAGGTTGAGGAGGGAGAATCACCTGAGCCTGGGAGGTGGAGGCTGCAGTGAGCAGTGATTGCATTACTTCACTGCAGCCTCAGCAACAGAGACCCTGTCTCAAAACAAAGAGCATTGTTTTATCTATATACATATATGGCTTATTTTACCTTATGTTTCATTGTATAACATATCTCAAATGCTTTTCAAAGTGTATGGAAAAGTGTATTTCAAAGTGTATTTCGCAAAGGAAAATATGTGAATAAAATATTGTGACCATCATTTTGAAGCAGTTTATCAGCACTTATTCATAATGTCTTGCAAATAAAGTTTCACCATGTTTAATATATTATAAGTTAAAATACACAGGTCTGATTTAATTATAAAAATAGGTTTTCTAATAAATGAGACAGGACTAATTTTTCTAATGATAATTTCTTACATTTCATAATCAATATCAAACTGTGCTTTCTCTCTAATTTTATTAGTCAAAATTATTCAATAAGAAAGCCTTAGAATATCAACAAACTTGAAGTATGTAGATCCTGAGACTGTTTTTTGAATTGATCCCCCAAGATTTATATCGTTGTTAGCTGCTTTCCTCAAAACACAATGTGTAGGTAGCTATGGAAGATGGAAGTTTTCTGGGCACTACAAATTCCAAGTTACCGGAAGCACTAGAGAAATTAAATTGCTCAGGAATTTCCTAGAAACTCGAATTTCCAAGTTACCATTAGCAACAGAGAAACAAAATGAATTTAGGTACTTTTGCTGACCAATCGTCACAGCACTACTAAGGACATTGCATTTTTCATGGTGATATTTAATATCTTAGAACTGTATGAGACTAAAAATGATGAAATTCTAAAAATATGAAAAAGGAAGTCTAGAAATATGATTCACATTAAATGTTTCTAAACTAATATGGTTATATGGTAGCAGGTTCTTTTTTTTTTTTTTTGAGACAGAGTTTCACTCTTGTCATCCAGGCTGGAGTGCAATGGCGTGATCTCAGCTCACGGCAACATCTACCTCCTGGGTTCAAGCGATTCTACTGCTTCAGCCTCCCGAGTAGCTGGAATTACAGGTATGTGCCCCTACACCAGGCTAATTTTGTTTTTTGGGTTTTTTGTTGTTGTTGTTGCTGTTGTTTTGGAGTCTTGCTCTGTCGCCCAGGCTGGAGTGCAATGACTCAATCTCTGCTCACTGCAACCTCCTGCTCCCAGGTTCAAGCAATTCCCTTGCCTCAGCCTCCTGAGAAGCTGGGATTACAGGCGCCTGCCGCCATGCCTGGCTAATTTTTTTTTTTGTATTTTTAGTAGAAACAGGGTTTCACCATGTTGGCCAGGATGGTTTCTATCTTTTGACCTCGTGATCCTCCCACTTCGGCCTCCCAAAGTGCTGTATTACAGGCGTGAGCCACTGCACCCGGCCGGAAGGTTAATTTTATATTTGCTTTTGAGTTGCCAGAGCCCCATAGAATACGAAAACTAAGTTAAAGTCAAAGAAAATAGTTTTTGAGACAGAAAAAACTACTCTATATACTTTATACTCTAGGTACAATCCTGGCAATATATTCAAATAGGTGGCCCATGTAGTGGTGTTGTTAAGATACTTATTCCTGGGCAAAGGAGCAGATACAATGTTCAGAAGCTGATATTTTAAAATTACTTTATCTATTTTATATACAGAATGCAAATGGTTATCTGTATTACTAAAATTATGAGTTTGCAGTATTCTTTTGCAGCAACCTCCACTCTGAATTTCTAGTTCCTGTTTTTGTGAAGCAACAGAAAGGAAAATGCCTTGGCGTTTTGGACGGAGAATGCTCATCACAGCTCAGAGTCTTGCAAGAACTCTGAATTGGGAGTCTAGCAACCCTGGGCAGATCATCAAATTTCTCAGAGCACAATATTTTTTTCTACTTACAAAAGATAGGCAGTTAAAAATGTAGTTATCAATCTCAACAAGTAAAGATGAAGATACATATGGTAATAGACACGTGACAATGCAAATGAATTATTTTTATTTCTCTTATTTTGAAATAAGAAATATGAAATCTCTCCTCTTTTCAGAGTTTAGTAATGTTCATTTATTTGTGGATAACAGTGAAAGTTTATATAGTCTTTTTCTATTCATTACCTCAACTTACTTTTATGTGAAATCTGCCAGTTAAGTGTCTTATTCCATTTGTGCTGCTATAACAAATACCATCAAATGAGTGTCTTATAAACAATAGAAATTTATCTCTCACGGTTCTAGTGGCTGAGAAGTCCAAGAAAAAGGCACCAGAAGATTCACCGTCTGGTGAGAGCCTACTTCCTGGTTCTTAGAACAATGCATTTGCACTGTGTCCTCACATGACGGAAAGGACAAGGCAGCTCTGTGGGGCCTCTTTCATAAAGACACTAATCCTGTTCAACATGGCTCTGCCCTCATGGTCTAGTCACCACCCAAGGCCCTATTTTATACTATCATCATGTTGTGGATTAGATTTAGAACAACACAAACATTCAGATCATAGCATTAGGTAAAATAAGCCATCTTTTTCCCAGATAAGAAAAAACACATTTTACTGATAAGAAAAGAGGCTTGAAAGTTTAAGAAGATTGTCCAGAGCCAATTAATGGGAGAATTTAATCTTTCTTCCTGATTGTATCCCACTAAGTTAAGAGCTCTTTCCTCTATATCATGTTACATAATCTACAGTTTTATTTTTACGCAAACATCAACAACATCCATAATTTGGTAAATTTTTTGATTCTCCCTTTGTGATTTACATTAATAAAAAGATGTTCTTCATTTTAGAAAAGCAACACATCAAAACTTGGCCTTACTGAGGGTGTATATATGTGATGGTATATGTGGTGGATACTAAATACATTCTATAGGTTTCATAGAGTTAGCAATACAGATATAGGCTATGTTGACATTTTCAGTCACCTGGAAACTCTTGCTGTGCCATACAACTCAAGGGATTTTCTGGAATGAAAGATTAAAAACCTACCAGTCTTGTTAATTTCTTGTAGTGAATGTTCAAAGTACCAGAATCTGTCATGAAGGAATTTGAATAGATGATAATTTTTTTATCATTTGTTACTTTTCCAATCTGTTTTCAAAAGAAATAAATAAAATCTTATGAATGAAAGCTTGACAGCTTTATAGAAAATTAAAAAAAAAATAGTATTCATCATGATTTGCCCAAAATTAGGGACTGTTCTACCTAGGAAGTGGTTAAGTACTAAAGGATCAGCAACTATTATTCACAAAGTAAAATACAGTCTGTTCACAGATATTTAGAGTGGCAAGAGGAGAGAGAGAAAGGTTGATTCTCCTTAATTCCATTTATTTACATTTCATTTCAACCTCCTTTTGTGGCCTGACTTTCATGTGCACATTTTCTGAGAGCCCCGATACATCTTTAGAATACTATTGGAAAGTAATTTTTAAAATTAGAGATGCTGTGTGTTTTTTCAGTACTAATGGGTACTTTTGTTGAGTGACTAACCTATTGAATGTATTTAGTATCCATCACAGATACCATCACAATTACATACACTCTTGGTAAGGCCAAATTTTGATGTGTTGTTTTTCTAGAATGAAGAACATCTTTTTTATTAATGTAAATCACAAAGGGAGAATAAGAAATTTACCAAATTATGGATATTGTTGAAGTTTGAATAAAAAAAAGCTGTATTTTTTTTTTTGTTTCTTTTATTTATTTATTTATTCCTTCCTTCCTTCATTCATTCATCTATTTGTTCTTGCAGCTTACTGGGTGACCAGTCTGACAGGCTGGGAAGCAAAGTCTCCCAACCAGAAGCCAGAAAGAGGCACTTCCAAAACATATATTTTGATTTGTTACTGGCTATATATGCATAAGGCACATATCCTGGGTAGTTAGTCTTAATTCTCATACTGTGAGCTTAAAAATGAGCCACCCCTACCCAAGATTACTACTATGGGAATTCCATTTAAGTGTAAGTAGCCGTACTTTGGGAGCGGAGGGAGTCAAGTCTAGTTTTAACAACAACAACAAAAACAACTCTAGGATAAGATCTTATTGGAAACTTGTACATTGTCTTTCTGCATTCCCAGGCACCATCATTGCACATCTACCTTCTACCTGTTCCCAGTTACCCACTCCCTCCCATACATTCCAGTCTCTACATCATCGCCCCCACCTCCAACTATAGTGGGTCACAAAGATCTGTTCTCTGCTCCTCCCATGCTTTAAATCACTCTTGTACTTTGACACCACTTCACTTTCATATCGAAAACCTCCCAACCCTTACCAAGAATAAAATTGTCTATAATATCATTGGATTCTAGCAGGTGGTTCCAATATTCTTCTACTATTTTTTTCACAAGCAGTGCAACACCTTTTTTTATTTTTCACAGTTATTGAAATCAGTCAAATATTAAATAATTTAATTCAGAAGTATTATTTTTGCACACAAACTACACCTGTAACAGCATTACCTTTTACCTGAAAGATAAAGGATGAAATATTATATTTACTTACTTACATATTGCCCATAACACTGATGGGCTTTTTAAAAAATGTTTTGTTTTCTAAAAGTTCTATTGTTTTTAAACAAACAAAAATATATTTGAAAAGACTGAACCAAAACAGGTTCCTAAAAGTCACATCTTGTTATCATACATCAGTGTCCTTATAACAATTCAACTAATAAGATTTAAGATTTAACTTCATCCTAAAGTATCAGAACATTCAAAAAAACGCAAAGTCTCAATGTACCTATTTAAATAAATCCATGTCCTTTGTGGGAATGGCTATAGGTAAAATGTAAGTTACACAGAACCAGGGTTGGCTTTATGTAAAAGCTAGTGACCTAAATAGAAAATGAACTTTACCTTAAGAGAAGTTGTTTGTACAGTGGG
The DNA here is from genome assembly GCF_007565055.1 of Rhinopithecus roxellana. Classification (NCBI taxonomy): domain Eukaryota; kingdom Metazoa; phylum Chordata; class Mammalia; order Primates; family Cercopithecidae; genus Rhinopithecus; species Rhinopithecus roxellana. The sequence goes on from NC_044552.1 coordinate 65,794,977, forward strand.
GAATGCTTATTACTTACTTCAAACTATTTCCCAAAATAAGTGCATTTATTTTGACAATGAAACGTATGGCTCTTCATGACAAGGCCTTGAAAAGTTACTTAAGAGGAAAAGTGTCTAAAGGAAAAGAAATATTCAAAAAGTTTACAGTAATTATTCAGTGTTGTGAGTAAATAAAAATTTGTGCTCTTTACTGTTTTTCATTCTACTATTAATGGGAAGAATTCTTAAAATGTTACACTTTCCAAACCATCTTTCACTTGGATTTAACAGATTTCTTAGCTACTTGTTTTAAAGAAATTAATATCATCCTCAGTGAACATACTGAATATCCAGTCCCTTCAATTGCAAAAGGTCATCCTCTGAAGATGACAGATGGAAGCCATTAGAGCCAAGGATTTAGACCCTGGAGGATGGTGCATGGAGCTGGTGCTTCAAGATCTACATGTGGTACCAACAGTGCCAGCTATGGGACCTTATCTTTCTCAACAGAATCAACACTGTGATCATTCAGGTACATTTGATTTGCATTTTTATCTCCTCCCCCAATGGGCTATTTTCTGTGTCTAAAGATGTGCTCACATATTTTTAAAATGATTCTGGATAGTCAATCTCTATTCTGTTTCTATACTTGTCATGGCTTAACCTTACCTAACACCCTGATTCTACTTTACTAATTCTTTAAATGCAAATAATTTGGTATTCAGATTCTGGATAAGTAAATGAGAATATTGTGAGAGAAAATTATGGGTGGATGATCCAAATTGAAGTTTCAGGCTATTCCTTTAAATTATTTCATCTGTGCAGTAGAAATAATTATTGATTCTGCTTATGTTTAAGGCTGGCTCTGTTTTAGGGTAGATGAGAAAACAGACATTTCTCTATATAATATAATGTTTATTGAGTCCTAGCAAATTTCAGAAATGTCCCTCCAGAATGTGGTTCTTCCAAACCATACTCATGACCCCTCTCCCACTTCAGTCATTAAATGCTTGGTAAACTTGGAGCTTGAATAATCAATATTTTCAAATAAAGAAAAATGAATATCAAGTGATTTAATGAAAGGAAAAGGTATTATTGCTTTGATGTTCTGCCTTATGTATGAAGAAAGCGGATCTTCTGACCCATGTAAATATTTCCAGTGCTATAGTCTAATGCTATGATTACACACCAGATAAGTTATTTGATGAGGCAGCCAGCATCACTAAGTCTCATTTGTTAAAGACCAGTCATAAAATAATATTGATTTAATTATGTTTGACTTTTAAGATTATTAAATGTCCTTTAGCTTATATCATTTGCCAGAAAAGGAAAAGTGCAAACAAAAAAATAAAATAAAATTCTTATAATTTGGCTTTACTTAGCCTACAATATTAGGTTGGTGCAAAAGTAATTGTGGTTTTTGCCATTACTTTTAATAAATAAGAAAAAGAAAATGAAATAAAACACAATATAGTTTTATTTGTATTCAAACTTCAACAACATCCATAATTTGGTGAAAATGTTTTTCTCCCTTTGTGATTTAAATTAATAAAAATGATGTTCTTCATTCTAGGAAAGCAACAAATCAAAATTTGGCCTTACTGAGAATGTACATACGTGATGGATACTAAATACATTCAATAGGTTAGTCACTCAATAAAAGTATCCTATAGTACTGCAAAAACACAAAGCATCTCTATTTTAAAAATTAATTTCCAACAGTATTCTAAGCATATATCGGGCCTCTCAGAAAATGTGCACATGAAAGTCAGGCCACTGACTTGAAGCTATCCATCTTGTCTAGTGATTTCTTGAGAAAAAATTGTTAAATACAGATTCAATGTCTTTAATGGAAGTACTGCCTTTCATAGATCTATTTTTTTTCTGTGTCAACTTTGGTCAGTTGTATTTTTCTGCAAATGCTTCCACTTCAAATAAAGTTACAATTTTTTTTGTCATAAAATTCTGTCAGCTCTTTGTGGTCTCATTAACATCTGTGGGGCCTTTGAAGTATCCTTCCCGTTTATTAGTGACTATTAATTTTCTCTATCTCTGTTACATTTACTAACATAGTCTCTTCTTGTTATTATTTCCTTCCATCTACTTCTCTGCATTTAACTTACAGTTATTTTTCTAACTCCCTGAGATGGATGTTCATATGGTTGATTTTCTTTCCTCCTTTTCTAATGCATGCATTTACCATTATAAATTTCTAACCATGGTTTGAGATGAATTCAATCAATTGTGATATGTAATAAGTTGCAATAATTTCATTATTATTTAGTACAAATGATTTTACTATTTCACTTGTGACTTCTTTGATGCATAGAATATTTAGAAGTATATTGTTTAATTTTTAAACCTTTGAAGATTTTACAATTATCTCATTCTTGTTACCTTAATTCATTGCGGTTAGAATATGTGCTATATTATGTCAACCTTTTAACATTTGTTAAATTCCATTTACATCTACCTGAAAAAAAACTGTAGGTTTTGAGTGTTGTGTTCTTAATATATAAATTCGGTCTGTTTCATTATTTGCTTGTTTAAATCTTCCTTATCCATAGTGATTCTTTAATTTTTATGAAAGTGATACATTAAAAATCTAACAAAATGTTTGTGGGCTTATCTATTTTTTGTCTAGTTCTTTACTTTTATTATATATAGATATATATTTTGAATATGCATTTATCTGTAAAGGACTAGATAGTAACAATTTTATGCTTTGTGGTACATATAGTCTTTGTTGCGACTACTTAACTCTGCTATCTAGCATAAACACAACCACGTATAATACATAAAAATAAATTGGTGTGCCTGTGTTTTAATAAAAATTTATTTACAAAAACAGAAGATGGAGCATAGTTCACAGGTTGCTGGTATATACTACTAGGGCATGTATATTTTTAATAAGGCTTTTGGACTTAAAGTCAATTTTATCTGAAATCACATAATAACATCATTTGGGGAGAGGGGTCATGGATGAGGCAAGATAGTGTTTGCTTGCTATACGACAGTGTTTTCTTGGTGTATCTTTATTGCAGTCTCTTTATTCTCACTTTTCTCTTCTAGTACTTTAAGGTGTGTCTCACAAAAGCCGTACATAATTGATTTTGTTTTGTTCAATGAGTCTGTGAGTCTTACAGTTTTACTTGGAGCATTTACTCCATAATATTCAATAGAATCATTGAAATATTTGAGTCTATATCTCCTGTATTACCATTTGCCTTCTATTTTTCCCATTTGTTTTACATTGTCTTTTCTCTCTTATCTAGTTTCTTTTGAAATAATCAAATGAAATTTTATTTTTCAATCTTCTGCTTTATGTTCTTGTCATTTGAACGTTCCTTTACTATTCTTTAGTGGTTTCTCTAAAGATTATAACATAACATCTTGATTTATTAGCACCTACTACAGATTAGTACTTTTATTACTTCTCAGACAATATAAAGATTTTAAAACACTTTAATTATCTTAGCCCAATCTTGTATTTGCACTATTTTTGATACATTTAATCAGATTTTTAACTTTGATGACACTTTCCTTATTATTCTGCACAATTAAAATTTATATAAATTTGTCTACATATTCACTATGTATTCTGCTGTCTATTCATTTCTCTGTTTGCTTATGTCTGAAAGTATTCATCTTTTCCTCAAAAACATCCTTAGGCATTTATTTTCATTCTAGTCCGTTCATTGAAAATTTTCTCTATTTTTGTTTGTCTGAAACGTTTTAATTTCATTTTCATATGTGGAGGATATTTTTGCTACTTTTCTAATACTAGGTTAGTAACTATTTTATTTCATAATTTTAAATATATTATTTGATTTTCTTCTGGATTTCTTCTGTGTTGTTCATTTTATTATAATTCATTATATTAACACTTCCAGTTTATTAAGAGAAATAATCTCACCCTTTCACTTTTAATTAGCACAAGCTTATACAGAGATTTAAAAATCAGAATGTTTTGGTCCATATACTTGTGAAGTAATCAGAGAAATGGACCTGGATCTAGGGCATAATTGTTACCATAGGAACTCTCCATCTCTCAGTTTTAATTCTTTCTGTGTTGAGCTACATTTTTTTTTCTTAATATGGTACAAAAGGGAGGAATTCTCATAGATGTCTCAGACTAGAACATCTCCATAGAGTCAGTAATGAAGGCTCCTTCTTTTTCCTAGCACTCTGGAGGACTTGAATCAACTTTATATGTATTCTGTGGTGGTCTCTGGCTCATTCAGCGTACCAGAGTGATTATGTAATGACATGGTTGGATAGGGCCAGAATACATGTTCATTCAGTGTCTTTGGAAGAGAGGTTCTGCAAAGGAATGGATATAGTATTACACTATAATGACAAAGGAAACTGGTTTATTGATAATACAAAAAAAATACAACCCCATTAAGAAGTGGGCAAAATAAGTAAACAGACACTTCTCAGAAGAAGACATTTGTGCAGCCAATAAACATATGAATAAAAACTCATCACTGAACATTAAAGAAATGTAAATCAAAACCAAAATGAAATACCATCTCACACCATTAGAATGGTGATTATTAAAGTCAAGAAACAACACATGCTGGTGAGGTTGCAGAGAAATAGAAACACTTTTACACTATTGGTGGGAGTGTAAATTGTTTCCACCATTGTGGAAGACAGTGTGACGATTCCTCAAAGATCTAGAAACAGAAATACCATTTGACCCAGTAATCTCATGGGTATATACCCCAAGGACTATAAATCATTCTATTATAAAGATGCATGCACATGTACATTCATTGAAACACAAATCACAATAGCAAATATATGGAATGAACTAAAATGCCCATCAGTGATAGACTGGATAAAGAAAATGTGGTACACATACACCATGGAATACTATGCAGCCATAAAAATGAATGAAATCACCTCCTTTGCAGGGACATGGACAGAGCTGGAAGCTGTTTTATCCTTAGCAAACACAGGAACAGAAAAACAAGCAAAAGTGGGAGCTGAACAATGAGAACACATGGGTACATGGAAGGGAACAACACAGATGCCTTTTGGGAGGTGGTACACAATGGTAGGGAGAGCACCAGGAAGACTAGCTAAAGGATGTTGGGCTTAATAACTAGGTGATGAGTTGATCTGTGCAGCAAACAACCATGGCACAAACTTACCTATGTAACAAACTTGCACATCCTGCACACGTACCCTGGCACTTAAAAGTTGAAAAAAAAAAAAAAGAAAATATAAATGTTAAAAAATAGTACAGCACATGAGGATGCCATGCTTTATTTTATTTCTTTGTTGTAATGTTACCTTGGCTATTTCAGAAAAGACTCATAAAATATAGTTACCCAACTCCTGTGTCTCTTCAGTAACTCACTTGCATTAGGATCTTTATCTTCAGGTCTATTTCTGGTACCTAAGAGAATAACAAAATTGTTTCTAGGGAACAGCCTGGATGAACGACATAATGTTGCTGGCTCACTCATTGCCCAAATAGAAATAAAGATCCTCATTATTTATAACAGATAAGGTGTTGATAGCCTTGACATAATATATCACTGTAGTTGATGAGACTTTCACCTGTGACAAATTGGATATAATACAGGCAGAAGGGACTGCATTGGTTTGTATGTTGCAACTTTTCTGGCATTTGAGAGATACTGGGGGAAATGATAAGCATGAGGACTCTGGAATCAGTTTGTTGTTGTTAGGTATGATTTATGTATTGAAAATAACAAATGGCAAGTTCTGATCAATCAATTTCCAACCCAAGATACAATTTGGAAATCAAAATGCCTCCTTGGTAGGGTTTAAAGAAACCCTCATTTCTGGCTGGGCATGGTGGTTCACGCCTGTAATCCCAGCACTTTGGGAGGCCAAGGTGGGTGAATCACCTGAGGTCAGGAGTTCAAGATCAGCCTGGACAACATGGTGAAATCCCGTCTCCACTAAAAACACAAAAAATTAGCCAGGCGTGGTGGTGGCGTCTGTAATCCCAGCTACTTGGGAGGGTGAGGCAGGAGAATCACTTGAACCTGGGAGGCAGAGGTTGCCGTGAGCCGAGATTGCACCACTGCACTCCAGCCTGAACAACAGAGCGAGACTCCATCTAAAACAAACAAACAAACAAAAAATCCTCATTTCCTGAAAAGAGAGGACCAATTGGCTTGGAACTCAATTGTAAGAATGGGAAATTTTGATAGAAATGCATTTTAAGTTTAAATAAATCACCTGCAGAGACTTTTCGTCTTGATAGGGAAGGAGTGAGACTCTGAGACATGAATTGGGAAGGTCTGGGTAGATGAACTTAAGAACATCAAATCCCCAATTCTTGCTCACCGTGCTTCCCTAAAAAAAAGTATCCCACCACCTTGGCAGGGGCTAGAATTGCTTTCTCCTTTGCAGGAAGACTGCAAAAGGGAGGTAAGGGATGTAATTAATTCTTTGTTTTTTTGTTTTGTTTTTTTTTTTCCTTTTCCTATCCTTTTTAAAAATTATTATTATTATTACTATACTTTAAGTTCTAGGGTACATGTGCATAACATGCAGGTTTGTTACATATGTATACTTGTGCCATGTTGGTGTGCTGCATCCATCAACTCGTCAGCACCCATCAACTCGTCATTTACATCAGGTATAACTCCCAATGCAATCCCTCCCCGCTCCCACCTCCCCGTGACAGGCCCTGGTGTGTGATGTTCCCCTTGCCGAGTCCAAGTTATCTCATTGTTCAGTTCCCACCTATGAGTGAGAACATGCAGTGTTTGGTTTTCTGTTCTTGTGATAGTTTGCTAAGAATGATGGTTTCCAGCTGCATCCATGTCCCTACAAAGGACGCAAACTTATCCCTTTTTATGGCTGCATAATATTCCATGGTGTACATGTGCCACATTTTCTTAATCCAGTCTGTCACAGATGGACATTTGGGCTGATTCCAAGTCTTTGCTATTCTGAATAGTGCCGCAATGAACATACGTGTGCATGTGTCTTTATAGCAGCATGATTTATAATCCTTTGGGAATATACCCAGTAATGAGATGGCTGGGTCATATGGTACATCTAGTTCTAGATCCTTGAGGAATCGCCATACTGTTTTCCATAATGGTTGAACTAGTTTACAATCCCACCAACAGTGTAAAAGTGTTCCTATTTCTCCAAACCCTCTCCAGCACTTATTGTTTCCTGACTTTTTAATAATTGCCATTCTAACTGGTGTGAGATGGTATCTCATTGTGGTTTTGATTTGCATTTCTCTGATGGCGAGTGATGATGAGCATTTTTTCATGTGTCTGTTGGCTGTATGAATGTCTTCTTTTGAGAAATGTCTGCTCATATACTTTGCCCACTTTTTGATGGGGTTGTTTGTTTTTTTCTTGTAAATTTGTTTGAGTTCTTTGTAGGTTCTGGATATTAGCCCTTTGTCAGATGAGTAGATTGCAAAAATTTTCTCTCATTCTGTAGGTTGCCTGTTCACTCTGATGGTAGTTTTTCTTGCTGTGCAGAAGCTCTTTAGTTTAATTAGATCCCATTGGTCAATTTTGGCTTTTGCTGCCATTGCTTTTGGTGTTTTAGACATGAAGTCCTTGCCCATGCCTATGTCCTGAATGGTACTACCTAGGTTTCCTTCTAGGGTTTTTATGGTATTAGGTCTAACATTTAAGTCTCTAATCCATCTTGAATTAATTTTCGTATAAGGAGTAAGGAAAGGATCCAGTTTCAGCTTTCTACTTATGGCTAGCCAAGTTTCCCAGCACCATTTATTAAATAGGGAATCCTTTCCCCATTTCTTGTTTCTCTCAGGTTTCTCAAAGATCAGATGGCTGTAGATGTGTGGTATTATTTGTGAGGACTCTGTTCTGTTCCATTGGTCTATAGCTCTGTTTTGGTACCAGTACCATGCTGTTTTGGTTACTGTAGCCTTGTAGTATAGTTTGAAGTCAGGTAGCGTGATGCCTCCAGCTTTGTTCTTTTGACTTAGGATTGTCTTGGCAATGTGGGCACTTTTTTGGTTCCATACAAACTTTAAAGCAGTTTTTTCCAATTCTGTGAAGAAACTCATTGGTAGCTTGATGGGGATGGCATTGAATCTATAAATAACCTTGGGCGGTATGGCCATTTTCACGATATTGATTCTTCCTATCCATGAGCATGGTATGTTCTTCCATTTGTTTGTGTCCTCTTTTATTTCACTGAGCAGTGGTTTGTAGTTCTCCTTGAAGAGGTCCTTTACATCCCTTGTCAGTTGGATTCCTAGGTATTTTATTCTCTTTGAAGCAATTGTGAATGGAAGTTCATTCATGATTTGGCTCTCTGCTTGTCTGTTACTGGTGTATAAGAATGCTTGGATTTTTGCACATTAATTTTGTATCCTGAGACTTTGCTGAAGTTGCTTATCAGCTTAAGGAGATTTTGGGCTGAGACAATGGGGTTTTCTGAATATACAGTCATGTCATCTGCAAACAGGGACAATTTGACTTCTTCTTTTCCTAACTGAATACCCTTGATTTCTTTCTCTTGCCTGATTGCACTAGCCAGAACTTCCAACACTATGTTGAATAGGAGTGGTGAGAGACGGCATCCCTGTCTTGTGCCAGATTTCAAAGGGAATTTTTCCAGTTTTTGCCCATTCAGTATGAAATTGTCTGTGGGTTTGTCATAAATAGCTCTTATTATTTTGAGGTACGTTCCATCAATACCGAATTTATTGAGCGTTTTTAGCATGAAGGGCTGTTGAATTTTGTCAAAGGCCTTTTCTGCATCTATTGAGATAATCATGTGATTCTTGACTTTGGTTCTGTTTATATGCTGGATTACGTTTATTGATTTGCAAATATTGAACCAGCCTTGCATCCCAGGGATGAAGCCCACTTGATCATGGTGGATAAGCTTTTTGATGTGCTGCTGCATCCGGTTTGCCAGTATTTTATTGAGGATTTTTGCATCAATGTTCATCAGGGATATTGGTCTAAAATTCTCTTTTTTTGTTGTGTCTCTGCCAGGCTTTGGTATCAGGATGATGTTGGCCTCATAAAACGAGTTAGGGAGGATTCCCTCTTTTTCAATTGATTGGAATAGTTTCAGAAGGAATGGTACCAGCTCCTCCTTGTACCTCTGGTAGAATTCAGTTGTGAATCCATCTGGTCCTGGACTTTTTTTGATTGGTAGGCTATTAATTATTGCCTCAATTTCAGAGCCTGCTATTGGTCTCTTCAGGGATTCAACTTCTTCCTGGTTTAGTCTTGGAAGAGTGTAAGTGTCCAGGAAATTATCCATTTCTTCTAGATTTTCTAGTTGATTTGCGTAGAGGTGTTTATAGTATTCTCTGATGGTAGTTTGTATTTCTGTGAGGTCCGTGGTGATATCCCCTTTATCATTTTTTATTGCGTCTATTTGATTCTTCTCTCTTTTCTTCTTTATTAGTCTTGCTAGCCATCTGTCAATTTTGTTGATCTTTTCAAAAAACCAACTCCTGGATTCACTGATTTTTTGGAGGGTTTTTTGTGTCTCTATCTCCTTCAGTTCTGCTCTGATCTTAGTTATTTCTTGCCTTCTGCTAGCTTTTGAATGTATTTGCTCTTGCTTCTCCAGTTCTTTTAATTGTGATGTTAGAGTGTCAATTTTAGATCTTTCCAGCTTTCTCTTGTGGGCATTTAGTGCTATAAATTTCCCTCTACACACTGCTTTAAATGTGTCCCAGAGATTCTGGTATGTTGTATCTTTGTTCTCATTGGTTTCAAAGAACATCTTTATTTCTGCCTTCATTTCGTTATGTACCCAGTAGTCATTCAGGAGCAGGTTGTTCAGTTCCCATGTAGTTGAGCGGTTTTGATTGAGTTTCTTAGTTCTGAGTTCTAGTTTGATTGCACTGTGGTCTGAGAGACAGATTGTTATAATTTCTGTTCTTTTACATTTGCTGAGGAGTGCTTTACTTCCAATTATGTGGTCAATTTTGGAATAAGTGTGATGTGGTGCTGAGAAGAATGTATATTCTGTTGATTTGGGGTGGACAGTTCTATAGATGTCTATTAGGTCTGCTTGCTGCAGAGATGAGTTCAATTCCTGGATATCCTTGTTAACTTTCTGTCTCGTTGATCTGTCTAATGTTGACAGTGGAGTGTTGAAGTCTCCCATTATTATTGTATGGGAGTCTAAGTCTTTTTGTAAGTCTCTAAGGACTTGCTCTATGAATCTGGGTGCTCCTGTATTGGGTGCATATATATTTAGGAGAGTTAGCTCTTCCTGTTGAATTGATCCCTTTACCATTATGTGATGGCCTTCTTTGTCTCTTTTGATCTTTCATGGTTTAAAGTCTGTTTTATCAGAGACTAGGATTGCAACGCTTGCTTCTTTTTGTTCTCCATTTGCTTGGTAGATCTTTCTCCATCCCTTTATTTTGAGCCTATGTATGTCTCTGCATGTGAGATGGGTCTCCTGAATACAGCAGACTGATGGGTCTTGACTCTTTGTCCAGTTTGCCAGTCTGTGTCTTTTAATTGGAGCATTTAGTCCATTTACATTTAAGGTTAATATTGTTATGTGTGAACTTGATCCTGCCATTATGATATTAACTGGTTATTTTGCTCGTTAGTTGATGCAGTTTCTTCCTAGCCTCGATGGTCTTTCCATTTTGGCATGTTTTTGCAATGGCTGGTACTGGTTGTTCCTTTCCATGTTTAGGGCTTCCTTCAGGGTCTCTTGTAAGGCAGGCCTGGTGGTGACAAAATCTCTAAGCATTTGCTTATCTGTAAAGGATTTTATTTCTCCTTCACTTATGAAACTTAGTTTGGCTGGATATGAAATTCTGGGTTGAAAATTCTTTTCTTTAAGAACGTTGAATATTGGCCCCCACTCTCTTCTGGCTTGTAGAGTTTCTACCAAGAGGTCTGCTGTTAGTCTGATGGGCTTCCCTTTGTGGGTAACCCGACCTTTCTCTCTGGCTGCCCTTAAGATTTTTTCCTTCATTTCAACTTTGGTGAATATGGCAATTATATGTCTTGGAGTTGCTCTTCTTGAGGAGTATCTTTGTGGCGTCCTCTGTATTTCCTGAATTTGAATGTTGGCCTGCCCTACTAGGTTGGGGAAGTTCTCCTGGATGATATCCTGAAGAGTGTTTTCCAACTTGGCTCCATTTTCCCCCTTACTTTCAGGCACCCCAATCAGACATAGATTTGGTCTTTTTACATAATCCCATACTTCTTGCAGGCTTTGTTCTTTTATTTTTCTTCTTTTTTCTTTTGGTTTCTCTTCTCGCTTCATTTCATTCATTTGATCCTCAATCGCTGATACTCTTTCTTCCAGTTGATCGTGTTGGTTACTGAAGCTTGTGCATTTGTCATATGTTTCTTGTGTCATGGTTTTCATCTCTGTCATTTCGTTTATGACCTTCTCTGCATTAATTATTCTAGCTATCAATTCTTCCACTCTTTTTTCAAGATTTTTAGTTTCTTTGCGCTGGGTACGTAATTCCTCCTTTAGCTCTGAGAAGTTTGATGGACTGAAGCCTTCTTCTCTCATCTCATCAAAGTCATTCTCCATCCAGCTTTGATCCGTTGCTGGCGATGGGCTGTGCTCCTTTGCAGGTGGAGATGCACTCTTATTTTTTGAATTTCTAGCTTTTCTGCCCTGCTTTTTCCCCATCTTTGTGGTTTTATCTGCCTCTGGTCTTTGATGATGGTGATGTACTGATGGGGTTTTGGTATAGGTGTCCTTCCTGTTTGATAGTTTTCCTTGTAGCAGTCAGGACCCTCAGCTGCAAGTCTGTTGGAGATTGCTTGAGGTCCACTCCACACCCTGTTTGCCTGGGTATCAGCAGCAGAGGTTGCAGAAGATAGAATATTGCTGAACCTGTCTGATTCTTACTTTGGAAGCTTCCTCTCAGGGATGTACTCCACCGTGTGAGGTGTGAGGTGTCAGTCTGTCCCTAGTGGGGGATGTCTCCCAGTTAGGCTACTCAGGGGTCAGGGACCCACTTGAGCAGGCAGTCTGTCCGTTCTCAGATCTCAACCTCCATGTTGGGAGATCCACTGCTCTCTTCAAAGCTGTCAGACAGGGTTGTTTGTGTCTGCACAGGTTTCTGCTGCTTTTGTTGTTGTTGTTGTTGTTGTTTAGCTGTGCCCTGTCCCCAGAGGTGGAGTCTACAGAGACAGGCAGGCTTCCTTGAGCTGCTGCGAGCTCCACCCAGTTCGAGCTTCCCAGCAACTTTGTTTACCTACTTAAGCCTCAGCAATGGTGGGCGCCCCTCCCCCAGCCTCGCTGCTGCCTTGCAGTTAGATCACAGACTGCTGTGCTAGCAATGAGGCAGGCTCTGTGGGCGTGGGACCCTCCTGGCCAGGTGTGGGATATAATCTCCTGGTGTGCCCGGTTGCTAAAGCGCAGTATTGGGGTGGGAGTTACCCGATTTTCCAGGTGTTGTGTGTCTCATTTCCCCTGGCTAGGAAAAGGGATCCCCTTCCCCCTTGTGCTTCCCAGGTGAGGCGATGCCTCTCCCTGCTTCAGCTCTTGCTGGTCGGGCTGCAGCGGCTGACCAGCACCAATTGTCGGGCACTCCCTAGTGAGATGAACCCAGTAACTCAGTTGAAAATGCAGAAATCACCGGTTTTCTGTGTCGCTCGTGCTGGGAGTTGTAGACTGGAGCTGTTTCTATTTGGCCATCTTGCTCTGCCCCCCAATTCTTTGTTTTCTTAATGCTTTCCTCCTCAGAATCTTTCCCCACAAACTCTCAGTGTCACGAGAAAGGTAACTAGCGTCAAGGTACTTCATGTTACAGTTAGGCAGATCGTATCCCTGGTAAGGGACAAAGAGAATTACTTACAAATGAGCTATAGGGCCTGATTAATACGTATTGACAAAAGCCAGAGGTAGATATTGAGGATGCTGAACCAGAGTATTAGAATATAAAGTTGGATAAGATAAATTTTGTCATATAGGAGCACTTTCCCATTACCTAGTTTTAAAGCTGTAGTCAAGGACCCTGCAGCTGATGGGAGTTTTCTTGGAGGCATAGAAAAAGTACATAGCTCATATAAAGTGGAAATAGTGTCAAAATACATGAAGGAAAAACTAACAGAGAAGTAAGTGGACAAATAGGTATACTTGAGATATTAGCACTCCTAATTATTCTCGGTAATTGATACAAGTTAAAAGAAAATAAATAAGGATATAGAAGAGTGGAATAGAATTATCAACCAAATTGACCCAGTGGAAATCCAGAAACATTCTATCAACAACAGAAAAGTACTCTTCCTTTTTAAGCGCACAGAAAACGCATTGAGATAGATAATATGGTAGACTATGTAACAAAATCTCACACATTTTGAAATCATTAGAAATATGTTATCTTGCTACAAAATGAATAAATTTAAAATTGATAATAAAAAGATAACTGGAAAATCCACAATCACTTGAAAATTAAGCAACACATTACCAAATAAACTGCTTGTCAAAGAAGAAATCACAAGATAAGTTAGCAAATGGTTTGAATTTAATAAAAATAAAAACATATATTTACATTTGTTCTATATTTTTCAAGTAAAGCAGTGCTTAAAAGAAATTTTATAGTATGCAATTTTTATGAAAAGAATAAAGGTCTAATATCAATTATTTAAATTTCTCTCTTGAGATAATAGAAAAAATAATCAAATTCAACGCAAAGTAAGTAGAAAGAAGAGACTAATAAAGGTGAGAATATAAATAATAGAATTAATATAAGCAAATAACAGAGAAAATTAATAAAAATACAAGTTTTAGATGTAAAAAAATCAATAAATTTGATAAACTCTAGGTAGGTTAATCAGAAAGGAATGAAACAAATTACAAATATTCAAAATAAAACAGATCTCACTATGTATCCCAGAACATCAGTTGTATAACACAATAACTGTTTATATGGATATTCATGCCAAAAAATGTGACAACTTGAATGAAATGAACTACTTAATTAGAAGTCTGAAAACTTATACTGAATCAAATAGAAACTTGGATGGCCCTATACCTGTAAAAGAAATTGTTTATCATTAAAAATTTTGCCAAAAAACTCCAGGCCTAGTTTTCTTCTCTGGAGAGCTATATCAAACATTTTTTAAAAGAATATTTATTCAACCAATACTATTTCTAAAAATTATGTAAGGAGGGAAAACATCATAATTCATTCTATGAAGTTGCATTACACTGATAAGGAAAGCAGGAAAAGACATTCTAGCAAAAATAAATTACAGGTCAAAATTCTTCATGTATCTAGATGTAAAATTCCTCAACAGAACCTCTGTTTTCCACTCCAATATGTAAAAAGTTTGCAATCACTTGTATCACTCTGTCCACACAGAAAAAGGGCTGAAAACAGAAAAAAAAAATCTTCCTTAACCCTTCAAAGAATTAAGATCACAGGGAAACCACTGCCCTCAAAATGGAGGGACAGGTAAATACAGAGGATCACAGCTTACTGGGATCAGAAGCCACTAAAACCAGTAACTTGACTACAGTAAAACACTCATGGATTATAGCAGAGTCACAGAGCAAAGACTAATTACAAACGAGTTTCTAGGGAAATCCAAAGAAAACAGAGAGACAAAAACAAGGATCTTAGAGGAATTTCAAGTCCCTGACTCTTACAACTAAAATAAACATGAAACACAGACTAACTCCTAGTCAGATAAGCATAAAACTTCACTCTAAAGGCCCAGTTGCCTCAGTTCCTATTACTTGATACATCATGTCTGGCTTTCAACCAAAAATGACAAAGCATTCTAAAAGTCATGATAACACATTGTCTGAAGAGACAGCACAAAATCAGAACCATGTTCAGATATGACAGAGATTTTAGAATTAGCAGACTGGGAATTTAAAATAACCATGATTAATATGTTAAAGGCTCTAACGGAAAAAGTGGACAAGGTGCAAGAAAAGATTGGTAATGTAAGTGGAGACCAAACTTCTCAGAACCAAAGGAAATATTAGAAATAAAAAACACTGTAACACAAATGACAAATGCCTTTGATAGGCTGGTCAGTGGACTAGACACAGCCAGTGACACGATCAGTGAACTTGATGACATGTCAATAAAACCTCCCCAAACTTAAATCCAAATAGGAAAACAAAAGAGAATAAATAGAACAGAATATCCAGGACTCTGTGCACTCACTCCCCAGCTTTTGTATTTTATCCATTTAACGCTTCATGCTTGCAAACTTTCTCAGGAGATTGCCCCTCGACTCCTAGAGAGGCTTCAGCCCTCATTATAGAGTCAGAAATTCCTGGGAGTCTGCATTTATCTTTTGAAAATAAGAAAGCTTAACTCCCTTTCCTTGAGGCATGACTTGTGTTCAATAGCTCTTTTGAAGAAAGTTGATGCTAGGAATTGTCTTATCCTTGCACCCATTTGGCTGTTCCTCTTTCCCTGTTATTTTTATTGATTTCATGTGGCGGTGATTCTCATAACTTGCTTGTGCATGAATGTTTATCTCAGAGTCTGCTTTGGGGAAGGTCACGTACACATAAGGTAATAACTTTTAAAAAATGAAAGATGCTTCCTAAATGTCACAAACCTATGTAAGTACATTTCTGATTATATATTATGCATAATTTCTATTTTCATGCTTATGGAGAGAGTGAAATTTGGGTCATAAAATACATGCCTCATGTTTATATTAAGGTAAAGGAAAACTCTCTTTTATCTTTATCATCCCTCAAGTTTGAAAATTATGTTTCCTTAAAAGTAGGCACTGTTCTATTTATAAAATATTACAGCAATTGTATAGTCTCATTCCATCGTCATATATAAGGAGTCATACATGTTCAAATGTAAATCAGCATGTGTTGCTTCAAAATAAAATAGAAGCAGTAGAAATGAGTCTATGAGGTTGCATGTTCATAATAGCTATTTTAATTATAAAGTCTAAGTGTCCATCAGGAAAATCTGAGTTAAGAAAATTATAGTAATCCGTGTAATAAAATACTATGATCTTTGAAAAGATTCATCAGTTTTATAAATAGTTATATGAATTAATGCCAAGATTATATAAGCAAGGAAAAAAATCAAGGTGTGCAGTAGTATTATAGTCTACTATTTTATAAATTATAAGATTCGCATAATATGTATTATGTGTGGATGTTTGTATATGCATAGAATATAACGGAAAGTATACAAACAAAATGTGTTAACATATTTATTTGTCTCTTGGGAAAACAAATGAGAAACAGAAACAATGTGGGAGAAATAGGAATGTTTACTTATAAATGGAAATTTTTATATACATACATGTATATTTATCTATGTAAGCATATGCATGCATAACCTATTGAGTTAATGAATATATGAATGAGTTGATATGTTTGTGATATTGATATTTCCTCATTTTTTAAAAATTTTAAATATGTGCAGGATATATCTGTTCTTTAAGAAGCATAATATGAAAGGTGGGTTTTATTATCTAAAAATAGGAAAAGACACCTTATTTTGCATTATTCCCAAAATAGAAAAAAATCTGAGTGCACGTGTTGCACCAATAATTATTTCATTTCTTGGTCAAAATGGTCTCTCTAAAGGTCTCTGTATGAGATACAGAGAGAGTTAAGAGGTTTATACCTTCAGATATATTCTCATTAAAGGTGAAGGAGGGAGCTTTTGACACAGAGAGGAGATCTTGAGAAGGAAAAGTTTAGATGAATTACTTTGAGCCCTGCAAAACCTTTAAAACACTTTATCCCATGCTAGGTATTGAACTTATATACACCTAAACATGCATGTTGAAGGATAAGCACTTCTGATGAACACAATTTGGATTATCAAGGAATGTTCCTATTGGGGATGTTTATTACTAATGATTAAAACCTGCTTATTGGAGAGTCTCCCCTTGAAGTGGGGGAAATTCATTGATCAAAGATCAAAGTCCTGGCTATAGTAATACATTTAGCTAGCCAGCACAGAACTCTCAAAAACAAGTTTTAACTTTGAATAATGAAGAAAATATCAATGGAATGAGCTTCAGACATGGGGAAATCGCAGGTAATTTTATTCATTTAATAAGTAATTTTAGGTTACCTATTGTCATTCAAAGCACTACATGGGCACTGTGACTAGTACAAGGTTGAATAAGACAAGGACTCTATCTGTAAGAAATGTTATAGTTTAAAGCTATTCAGGGAAAGAAGAAAAACCCATTACAGGATGAAATAATAGAGCTAGTACTCTCACAACACTAGTTATAGTCTCAGACTCTTCATAGCCATGCCATCCTGAGGATGGTACCATAGGGTAGAGCATCCTACTCTGGAAGAACAAATAGGACACTATGGGAGCAATTATCTGTGTCATTTCTTTATTTTTTAACAGTGCATACCAATAAGTAAGCATCTTTAAGAGTATATTTTATTCAGTCAGTCTATGTGGATCAGGGAAAACTGGGAAACACTACTCCACATCTCTATTCCTTTGCTAACAGAGGCTTTGTAGCCTCCTGACATATTACTTACCTTAAAAGCAGCAGCAGCATAGATATTCAGCCAGCCAGTGCTAGAAATTTCCCATGACCTGGTTATCTTACTAACAGTTCGTATTTTAGTGAGTACACTGTTGGATACAGCATCCACTGCGGCTGTTTTCATTTTCCAGCACAGAACTACTGTGCTTTGTTTGTCAAGAATTCTTTCCTGTTGAGATAAAGGGCTGAGGCACACATTCAACATGGATGAGTATTTTGATACTTTAAGCTGGAGGTCTAATTTTCACAAGACAAAGATAAGCAGGGTTGTAAAACAAATCCAAGTATAAACAAGAAATCATATGCAGACTTTCAAAAAATATTTTGAAATTTCCTGAATTTGTATAGTTTTAAACTTTACCTCCATATGACAGTCATGCAAGTTTTCAAAAATTGAATCAGCACTTCTTCACATCGCTATAGTGTGACGTTTTATGAAATATCTGTCTCCCTTTTCTGCAATGACTCCCGTAATATGGGAAATATCATGGTGATAAGAAATTTCTTTGATTTTTCTAGCAATTTCCCAAGTCATATATGTGCTTTCACTATCAGTACTAAGTGACATGCTATCCTAAAGCATTTTTTAATCCCTTGGGGGTCTAAGTCTTCAAATCAGCTTTGTTCAGTTAATATGGGTGTTTAGAAACAAATTGAATGAAAATCATGCTGGGAATATAATTACTTTATTAATACCAATTTAAGACTTTTATTGCTAAGTCTTTTGAATAATCATCATCGTTTTTTCCTCTTAGTTATAATAGCTTCATTTACATACTCACCTGGAGATGTTTTCTTTCAATTCTTATTTTTGTCTTTCAGATACAAAATCCATGTATAGAACAACTAAAAATCAACAAAATTCACAGACTGGAAAGGCAGACTCATCAATAAACAGTGATGCATGAGTTGGATATACACATGCAGAAGAAAGACATTCGACCTTTATCTCAGAACATATATAAAAATCAATGCAAAATAGGTTAAAGACTTAAGACTTTAAACTGTAAAATCATTATAAGAAAACAGAAGGTAAATGCCTCTTATCATGGGTTTTAGCAAATAGTTTTTTAATATGACCCTGAAAGCATAGGCAACAAAAGTAAACACAGACAAAGATTGATGTTAGACCAAAAACCTTCTACAAAGCAAATGAAACAATCAACAGACTTAAGAGATATCACATGGAATAGGATAAAGTGCTTTCAAACCATATCTGATAAAGGGTTAATATCCAACATATATAAGGAACTCAAACAACTCAATAGATCTGTTGTGAGGTTTATTCTTACGTATTTTAAAGTTGCTATTACTACTGGAAATGACATATATTTATTATATTTTTATAGGTCAGTTGTTAGTATGCATAAATGTGATTTGGGCTTATGCAAGCAAAATATATAGCAAACTTCGTGAGCTTTTGTTAATTACAACAATTTGTCAATTGTTCTGAGTTTTAAAAAAAACAGTCATATAATTTGTAAATGATAACAAATTTCTTTATACTTTCTAGTTATTTCTAACTTTTAAATATTTACTTTTATATTTTTGTGCTGTCTAGCCTAACAAATACAACCCGTAAGAGCAGATTTGTTTTGATTATTCTTAAATTTAAAGGAGATACTGTTATTATTTCACAATTTGTGGTGATACTTAAGCAGTTTTTGGAAAATACCCTCACTTTATCAAATGTAGAAAATTCTGTTTTATTAATTTGCTAAGGTGTTAATTCTTATATCATTAATGAGTTACACATTTTATCCAATATTTTTGTGCATCTATAGAGGCTGACAACAAAGTATTTGTTTCTACCGTTGAGGTGAATTGCATAACCAGTTTTCCTATATTCAATAAATTCAACTTAATTTTGGTGTATATATGTTTTAATTCAAAGTTTATTTAAGATATATTTCCAATTTTATTGGTTTAATTTTTTTCATATGATTTTCCTATAATTGTTATAGGAGTTTATAGAATTCTAACCTATAATTATTTTATCCATTGTTAAATTTATGTTTTCAAATAAATTTTGCAGAGTTTTGTCTATTTTATTATTCTTTTCAAATAACCAACTTTTGAGTTTATTAACACTTTATATTATATCTTGGTTTTCTAATTCAAATCTATGTATGTTGGCATTACCTTTCTTCAACTTCCTAGGGTTTTATTCCGCTATTCTTTTTCTACTGTCTTAAGTCAGACACTTAGCTCATTAATTTTTATTTTTTAAATAGTATAAGCATTTAAATCAAATACAATTGTCTACATCTCTACATTTCTTATTTATATTGTGATATCATCTTTGAACAATTGGCTATTTATAAGTATGGCCATGTTTAAACATTTAAAAAATCCCAAAGGTAACTAAGGTCAGAGCAGAACTGCAGGAGATAGAGACACCAAAAACCCTTCAAAAAAATCGATGAATCCAGGAGCTGGTTTTTTGAAAAGATCAACAAAATAGATAGACTGCTAGCAAGACTAATAAAGAAGAAAAGAGAGAATAAAATGGATGCGATAAAAAATGATAAAGGGGAAATCACCACTGATTCCACAGAAATACAAACTACCGTCAGAGAATACTATAAACACCTCTATGCAAATAAACTAGAAAATCTAGAAGAAAGGGATAAATTCCTGGACACATGCACCCTCCCAAGTCTAAACCAGGAAGAAGTCAAATCGCTGAGTAGACCAATCACAAATTCTGAAATTGAGGCAGTAATTAATAGCCCACCAACCAAAAAAAGTCCAGGACCAGACGGATACACAGCCAAATTCTACCAGAGGTACAAAGAGGAACTGGTACCATTCCTTCTCATACAATTCCAAACAATAGAAAAGGAGAGACTCCTCTCTAACTCATTTTATGAGGCCAGCATCATCCTGATACCAAAACCTGGCAGAGACACAAGAAAAAAGAAAATTTCAGGCCAATATCCCTGATGAACATCAATGCGAAAACCCTCAATAAAATACTGGCAAACCGAAACCAGCAGCACATCAAAACACTTATCCACCACGATGAAGTCAGCTTCATCCCTGGGATGCAAGGCTGATTCAACATGCACAAATCAATAAACATAATCCATCACATAAACAGAACCAATGACAAAAACCACATGATTATCTCAATAGATGCAGAAAAGGCCTTCAACAAAATTAAACAGCCTTCATGCTAAAAACTCTCAATAAATTAGGTATTCATAGAACATATCTCAAAATAGTAAGAGCTATTTATGACAACGCCATAGCCAATATCATACTTAATGGGCAAAAACTGAAAGCAATCCATTTGAAAACCAGCACAAGACAAGGATGCCCTCTCTCACCACTCCTATTCAACATAGTATTGGAAGTTCTGGCCAGAGCAATCAGGCAAAAGAAAGAAATGAAGCATATTCAAATAGTAAGAAAGGAAGTTAAATTGTTTTTGTTTGCAGATGACATGATTGTATATTTAGAAAACCCCATCATCTCAGCCCAAAATCTCCTTAAGCTGATAAGCAACATCAGCAAAGTCTCAGGATACAAAATCAATGTGCAAAATTCACAAGCATTCCTATACACCAATAATAGACAGCAGAGAGCCAAATCATGAGTGAATTCCCATTCACAATTGCTACAAAGAGAATAAAATACCTAGGAATAAAACATACAAGGGATGTAAAGGACCTCTTCAAGGAGAACTACAAACCACTGGTCAAGGAAATAAAAGATGACACAAACAAATGGAAAAACATTTCATGCTCATGGATAGGAAGAATCAGTATCATGAAAATGGTCATACAGCTCAAAGTAATTTATAGATTCAATGCTATCCCCATCAGGCTACCACTGACCTTCTTCACAGAATTAGAAAAAACTACTTTAAATTTCATGCAGAACCAAAAAAGAGCTCGTATAGGCAAGACAATCCTAAGCCAAAAGAACAAAGCTGGAGGCATCATGCTACCTGACTTCAAACTATACTACAAAGCTGCAGTAACCAAAACAGCAAGATACCGGTACCAAACCAGAGAGATAGGTCAATGAAACAGAACAGAGGCCTTAGGAATAACACCCCACATCTACAACAATCTGATCTTTGACAAACCTGACAAAAATAAGCAATGGGGAAAGAATTCCCTATTTAATAAATGATGATGGGAAAACTGGCTAGCCATATGCAGAAAACTGAAACTGGACCCCTTCCTTACACATTATACAAACACTAACTAAAGATGGATTAAAGACTTAAATGTAAGACCTAAAACCAAAAAAATCCTAGAAGAAAACCTAGGCAATACCATTTAAGCCATATGCATGGGCAAAGACTTTATGACTAAAACACCAAAAGCAATGGAAACAAAAGCCAGAATTGACAATTGGGATCTAATTAAACTAAAGAGCTTCTGCACAGCAAAAGAAACTACCTTCAGAGTGAACAGGCAACCAACCCATAGAATGGGAGAAAATTTTTGCTATCTATCCATCTGACAAAGGGCTAATATCCAGAATATACAAAGAACTTAAACAAATTTACAAGAAAAAAACAAACAACCCCATCAAAAAGTGGGTGAAGGATATAGACAGACACTTCTCAAAAGAAGACATTTATGCACCCAACAAACATGTGAAAAAATACTCATCATCACTGACCATCAGAGAAATGCAAATCAAAACCACAATGAGATATCATCTCACACCAGTTAGAATTGTGATCATTAAAAAGTCAGGAAACAAAAGATGCTGGAAAGGATGTGGAGAAATAAGAACGCTTTTACACTGTCGGTGGGAGCGTAAACGAGTTCAACCATTATGGAAGACAGTGTGGCGATTTCTCAAGGATCTAGAACCAGAAATACCATTTGACCCAGCAATCCCAATACTGGGTGTATACCCAAAGGATTATAAATCATTCTACTATAAAGACACATGTACACATATGTTTATTTTGGCACTGTTCACAATAGCAAAGACTAGGAACCAACCCAAATGCCCATCATTGATAGACTGGATAAAGAAAACGTGGCACATATACACCATGGAATCCCAGGCAACCATAAAAAAGGATGAGTTCGTGTCCTTTGCAGGGACATGGATGAAGCTGGAAACCACCATTCTCAGCAAACTAACACAAGAACAAAACCAAACATCACATGTTCTCACTCATAAGTGGGAGTTGAACTATGAGAACACATGGATACAGGGAGGGGAACATCACACACCAGGGCCTGTGGAGGTTTGGGGGCCTAGAGGAGGGATAGCATTAGGAGAAATACCTAATGTAGATGACAGGTTGATGAGTGTAGCAAACCGCCATGACACGTGTATACCTATGTAACAAACCTGCACATTCTGCACATGTAATCCAGAACTTACAGTATAATAAATAAAAAAAATTTTAAAAAGATCCCCAAAGTCTGATATTTTGGTTATTTTTTGTAATTCATTTCTGCCTTAATTGGGTTTATGTCATAGCATAAACTTTGAAAGTTTGCAATACCCAGTTACTAAGATAGGTTTTTTTAGCTTTCCACATCTTTAAATTTTACAGTCTATGAATATTTGAGAAGAATGTATTTAATTATTGTGCATTATAATTTATATGGTCATGAGATAAAATTTGTTAATCATATTTTTCAAACTTTACCTTGTTAAATGTATTTGCTTATTGCAAATATTTAGGGAGCTTTGCTACAAAAATCCTCTGATTATAAATTGTCAATAATGCATTGTAATAGTGATAATGTTTTAGTTACTTGGGGCAGTGATATTATTTATGCACGGGTTTAGAATTTATTATATCTCACTGTGAATCATTCTTTTTTATATTATGTGCTAAATATCTTTGTATCAAAACTTTCATTTTCTTTTAAAGTCTAATTTGTTACTAATGTGGTTCTGCCTACTTTCTGTTGAGTACTATTTGCCTGGTATATCTTCTTTTGTTATTTTTTCAAGCCGAAGTTCCTTTGTATTTTCAAAAGTATATAGCTTGGCCGGGCGCGGTGGCTCAGACCTGTAATTCTAGCACTTTGGGAGGCAGGGACGGGTGGATCACCCGAGGTAAGGAGTTCAAGACCAGCATGGCCAACAAGACAAAATCCTGTGTCTACAGAAAATACAAAAATTAGCTGGGTGTGGTGACAGGCACCTGTAATCCGAGCTACTCAGGAAGCTGAGGAAGGAAAATCACTTGAACCTGGGAGGGCGGAAGTTGCAATGAGCTGAGATGGCGCCACTGCACTCCAGCATGGGTGACAGAGTAAGACTCCATCTCAAAAAAATCAAAAAATATATGGCTTGATTTTTTAAAAACCCACTCAGAAAATTATGGTCGTTTAATAGGTTAGTTTGGTCTATTTATATTTATTTTATTATGAATATATTTAGATTTATTTCTACTATTTAATTTATTTATCCTGCTTTTTCTATTCTTGCTTTCCTCCCTTTCAAACTCCAATTGATTATGAAACTATCTTTTGCTTTTTATTGGCATGTGAATACTGTACCATTACAGTTTACCTTTTTATTATTAACATTGCATTGGGAATTGATGTTTTAAATTATATATGTCTTAATACTTACAAAAGTAATCAGTGTTTCTCCACTGGTCTTGGGCATATTAGTACCTTAAATGTTTTTGTCTCAAATAAAATAATTCTATTTTAATCATATTGTATTTTCAAGCATTTTTTTTCACATTTTTTCAACTTAGCTGAAATATATGTTAGTGCTTTGACCTAGAAAAATAAATTTTCTTTGGGTTTTGTTGCATTTTTTAATATTAAGAATCCTAAAAATCAGGGATTCTTTGTGAAAGAAATCTACTTTTCAACATAGTGATTACAATAAATAAAGGCAAGAATATGCATTTTTATCATCTTTTCAGTCATCAATCAACACATTCTTGAAAGACAGATGCTCAAAGACTCATTTAATGATCAGATAAAGCCAGCCCATTTAATTTCAGTTATCTTCCACTATTACATTTCTGTGACTATCTGCAGAACTGACATATGAAGATAAATGCAATGAAACCTGTTGAAATTGAAATGAGTATTAGTTGTTAAAATTTAAAGAATGAATAAATGTAACTTTTTATTCTCCAAAGCAACATTTGTCTAACTAAAAAGAAAAGCACACTATAAAAAATATTTCTTAAAGATAAATTGTGTATAACTCACACATCAATCTAAGACCTGGAAAACTATGAAATCAACCAGAGTCATCTCTGCCACTTCTCCAAGTGACATGAAGCACATCAATTCTGCTAAGACTGCACTGTGACACTGTTCCCTCCTCATTTATTCTGCATGGACTCATTTCTGTTCAAATATCTTCGAAAACCTTACTCATTCCACTGGAGTTTGATTTCTGCCACTTGACCAAAGCAATGGCAAAGAAATGTTACTATTCTCACAAAACATGGGTGTTAGGGCCTTAATGTTCGTGAGTCCTGAAGTATGCATCACAATTTGAATATAATGGTCACTGGATAAATTAGTTGTTATAAACTGAATTACATTATTGGTTTGAAAAATTTTAAGTAGATTTCAACAGTGTGATATATATATGGTAGAATGTTCAGAGAATAACATTTTTTAATATGACAATATTTTAATTAAAATAAATCATGAAGGTCATTAATTAGTCTTCATTCTTATAATGGTTTATATGAAGTCCATTGTGTCATAGAACTGTAGTTTTCTCCTTCTTATTGCCCACAGTGTGGTGAGTGGGAAGTTGTTGGGGTTGGGGGTGCTGGCATGCTTCAACCAATTCATGTTACAGCTCTTTCAATCTGGCCATCCTGCTCCATCCCCCAGCTCCTGGACTGCCCTGGCCCCACTGCTGCTTCCTGTCATGTGGAACAGCTGCCTGGTGTCAGCAAAGGGTGGGAGGGCTATAGTGTTCCAACAGCTCTAGCTCAAGGAACCCCAAGATCTGGGTCCCCAGAAGGGTCACCACTCTTCACTCCCATAGTCTTGGAGCATGTCACTGCCCACAGCTAAGCAAGCCAGCCAGGAACCGCTTCCTTTCACTCCAGCTGTTCAGTGGGTCCTGAGTTCTTGTCCCATGTCCAGGAAGAATGAGGTTACTCAGACAACTGGAGGGTAATCAAAGCAGTGATGAGCTTTAGTGAGAGACAGAATAGTTCTCAGGAGACCTGAAGTCAGTAGCTTCTTTCTGCAGGCAGGTTGTCCCAGCAAGCATGTGATTCTGGCTGATTCTGGGTTTTTTATGTGCTCAGAATGGAGGAAATGCATGCTGACTGGTCCATGGGCAGCCATGGGCAGACCTGGAAACAGCACCATCCAATTGACCAAAAGGTATTAATGAAGTTCTCACTCCCAGTTGTGGACTCCATGCAGAACTGGCAGCCCAGCCCCCAGGCTTCAGGCCTTCTCTGGCTTGAAGGTGGGGTTTAACTGGGGATGTGCCCCTTCCCACCTAAGAACCTGTCTTCTTCTGGCCACCATCAACATGCCATCCACACTGCCCAGGCTGTCTGCACCAAGGAATGTCTGCAGCAGGCCCATGCTGAGCCACCCTCAGCCTGTGCCCCACCACACCCACTACCTCCCCTCTGCACTTTTTGGCACCCAAAATCTGGAAAGGACTGAGGCAGCAGTGGGGGCTGATGTGTCAGCACCACCTCAAGTGCACACACACCTGGCCAGGTTGTGACAGTACATGGGCTTAGCTACAACTCCCCAGCTGCCAGAAGCAGGAAAAGGCCAGGGAGTGTGAGCAGGTACTTCCACGCCTGAAAGGGCAGGGGGCTTGCTGAGCCCCTAAGAGCACAGGGATTCCTGGTCTGGAGTTGTGGCTGGGTGGGCTGTAGCCGCATGCTGGAGCTTAGGTTCCTGCCCTGACAACTCAGTAGGGCACAGAGCTCCCACTGAGATCACTGTTCCCAGCTCCCACCAGCTCCACAGAGCACTCACCTCCAGACACAACTCCTTCTGCTGCAGCTGGCATCCCCACAGCTGTCACTCCAGGTGGTCCACTGCCACCATCACAAGTTAAGCAGGTTTGGGGTGCAGTCACAAAAGGCAAAACAGAAAAGGCAATTGAAGTTTTCCCAAGGTAATATGGCAGCCTGGAGAGCTCTACTCAACCCAGGACCATGCTGTAGGGGTGCTCTGTAGCCTATTCATGGAGGGTCAGCAAATTTCTCCAGATTCCATTTCCATCCCCTTTCTCTGCTCTGGGATCAGCTCTGATGTCATATGTCTGAATTTTCTTTTAGCTCCCACTCTTATTTCATCCCATTTCATCTTCATATTCTGCATTCCAATCGTCTCTCCTGCCCATGACAGCACCATGAACTGAGAAAATAAGCACAGCTTTATTATCTATGGTCTGGTTTGTCTGGGATGAATGTTCAGACAAGGAATCAGAGAACACTTTAGCTGGCCCACTACACCCAACCGTTTTAAGCTTCGGTCTGTGTCTCCATAATAGTGTGTAGAAAATATTGCAAGCCACAAACTATGTGTTTTTCAGAGTAGGTAATACGTAATACACAAAGTGAAAATGTGAATATATCTTCCCATTTCAACAGGTTCAGCAGATCCTGTAGATACTCTGGGACGATGAGTAGCATAATTACCAATTTAAAACACTTTGTAAGTAGTTAGTCTTGTTAAATCAAACATTGCACTGGGCCAGATTAAACAAAGAAGACTTTAAGGCTATTGCAAGAGAGAAGACTGACCAAAACAAAGTCTGAATTCTACTCAGCCAACACAAATGATGGGAGTGTATTTATATTCTAGGGGAAGAGAGGGATCATCGGTCATCTGTGTTGCTAATTGGCTTTACCTAAAGGAAACGTAAACTTTCTCATCATTATGACCTGAGATCATTTTCCATCTTGGAGTAAGATGTGTACTGGAGTCAGTCACTACAGAGAGTGGAAGATAGGGAACGATCATAAGGATTATATTTCAAAGAGATGGCCTCCAGGTGCTTGAGAAAGACATTTCTGGGTTGTCAAACTGGCCAGAGGCTTTTAAAACGATTTACATCAAAGGGGCAGAGAAATAATTTGCAATTACAAGTTTTCTGAAGAAATGTTCTAAGAAAAGAGAGGTCAGGAACCTAGAGTCAGAAAGAAGTCTATATGCAGTTTAGCCACGCTGAGAGAAATGTTAAAGCTGTCTTAACCAGTCTCAATTGCTGGTACCTTAGTTCTCTGGGAAGCTCTTTAATTTCTAGAACTCGTTGATTTTCATACTCAAAACATTCTCCACTTGCCGAGAACAGCTCAGTCGTGGAGACCCTCACCCAGCAGCACTAGAGGAATTAAAAACACACATACATATGTACACAGAAATATAGGGATCTCATAGCCTTCAGAGCTGAGAGTCTCAAACAGAGATTTACCCACATATGTACCGATGGCAAGCCAGTCATAAGATTTACTAAAAGTATTTCTTATGGGAAATAAAGGAATGGGCCAAAATAAAGGGATGCTCTGGCTACTTATCTGCAGCATAAACATGTCCTAAAGCCACAGATCGCGCATGCTATCATTTGTGGTTTAAGAACACCTTAAGCGGTTTTCTGCCCTGGGTGGGCCAGGTGTTCCTTGCCCTCATTCCAGTAAACCCACAACCTTCCAGGGTGGGTGTCAAGGCCATCATGAACATGTCACAGTGCTGCAGAGATTTTGTTTATGGCCAGTTTGGGGGCCAGTTTATGGCCAGATTTTGAGGGCCTGTTCCCAACATCCAATGGCCTCGAAGTTCATGTCAAATTATTTCCAGGACATTTTTATGACACAGGATATAACTCACTTTTCCAGCCACACTGGCCACCTCTGATTTTCCTTTGACATGCCATGCACTGGCTCGAGCAGTTGCTTTCCATATGCCTAGAAATGTTCTTCCTCCAGAAAGCCCCCGAGCTCATATTCTTACTTTATTTGGCTTCTCTTCCTGAAAGAGGTCTTCCCTGGCTTACTTTTTATGTTAGAATGTATTCTTCAATGTCTAGTCCCTTATATTGTTTATTTTCTTGCTCCTCCACTAGAAGGCGAATTTCATTAGGGCAGTGACATACTTTTGTCACTGTATCTCCAGCATCTAGAACAATGTCTAGAAAATAATCTAAATCTCCCAAAATATTTGTTTTATGAATAAATGGGAGAGTGAAACCTGAGGGTAGTAAAGGGAATAATAGGATCAAGGATAACAACAAGCATTTGGCTGAAATAACTGAATATTGGTGATACTTTTTATTGAACTGGGATAGAGACGTTACTAAGAGTCATAGCATGGAAAAGAGTCAGGGAGGCAATTAGCTTGGTGTATGATACGTTGAGTTTGACCTTCAAGAGGTAAATCCAGTTGGAATTCTCTTTCAGTGGTTAATAAGAGTCTGAGGCTTAGAGACAGACAGTGCTTGAGATAAAAATTTCATACCATTTTCCCTCCAGGGACTGTGGAAAAAAAGGAAAAAAAAATTAAAAAAAATAAAAAATATTTTAAAATGTTAAAAAGATTTCATACTCACGATCATCAACTTGGCAGTTAGGTAATACTCGTGATCATTGGGTTGTGGTTGGTTAAGTTATATTTTAGTGAGAGAAGAAAAATTAACAAACGTGTAATGTAATGTCAAGTATTAACAATTAGGCTCATTGTTTTTTAAAGGAAATGCTGTAAGGGAGTAGAAATTCAAGGTGGTATACTAATATAAAAAGCAAGTCAGGGCTGGGTGTGGTGGCTCCTGCTTGTAATCCCAGCACTTTGGGAGGCTGAGGCTGGTGGATCACTTGAGGTCAAGAGTTTGAGACCAGCCTGGCCAACAACGGTGAAACCCAGTCTGTACTAACAATACAAAAATTAGCCCAGTGTGCTAGTGCATGCCTGTAATCCCAGCTACTTCAGGAGGCTGAGGCAGAATTGCTTGAACCCAGGAGAAGGAGGTTGCAGTGAGTCAAGATCTTGTCATTGTGCTTCAGCCTTGGTGAAAGAATGAGACTCCATCTTAGAAAAATAAAAAATACAAATAAAGCAAGTGAGGGGAAGACCTCTTTAAGGAAGCAATATCAAATAAAGTAAGAGTGTGAGCTCTGGGAATTTCTGAGGGAAGAGCATTCCAGGAAATGGGAAAAACAAGTGCTAAGGCTGTGTTTGGCATTTTGGAGGAAGATCAGAGATGGCCGGGGTGAATAGGGATGAAATAACTCTAATTTTACAACATGTACAATTAGAGACACACAGATTGGTTTACAGAACTTCAGGAAACACTGACATGTAAGGACTAGGCAGAGAAAAAGAATCAATGCACAGATTTTATAAGACTCCAGTCTCAACTGCAGAACATAAGGAACAGATAGATTCACCAAGGCAGATATCTAGAGAGTTACTTAGCTAGAAAATAAATGATATAGATAGCTCAGTTTAATACCTAATATTATACCAGATTTTCTTCCTGTGAAAACTACACTGATTATATCTTATTTCACTTAAACTGGTGACACTAAAAATAACGGGAAAAAGCAGCACCAACTACCTAGCATGATTCTAAATAAGAAATTCTCTTAAATGTAAAATTCTAGAGCATAAGAAATTGGTAAATATGCTTAAATTTAGTATAAAGTATATTTGAGATAAGATAAATATGTTAATTTAAAAATATTCAAGGACATACAAGTAATGCAATTTTAAGTCCATAGACCCATTGAACATAATCCCATAATCCCAATGAATGTTAGAGAAAAATAGCCCTACTTTTTATTTTGGACTGAACTTTTCAGATGAAAGTACATGAAACCAAACAAATCACTTAATTGGAATATATGTACACACACACACACACACACACACACACACACATACACACACATATAAATTTTACCACTGTGCCTAAGACTGAAAGTAGGAACATTCCTCAACTATGCGGAGAGAGTAAGAAAAAAAAGACCAGATTTTTTTTAGCTCAGACCACAGCATATTTTACAATTGCAATCAGCAACCAGGTTTGTATTGCGAATTTGTCGGCCTGGCTGGGTCCACATTAAAGCAGTTTTTCCCCAAATGAGAATCTATTCCCATGAGATTCCCTTCAAACTAAAACGTGTTTATGACTAAATATGTTTTGAGAACACTTCAGACTATTTCTCTTTTATGTATTTACCATGCACTTTTATTTATTAAGGACTCTGCAAAGTCATATGGTAAAGAAACCTTTTAAACTTTATGTTAATGTTTCCAAATTTTTCCCCACCTCCCTCCAATATTTTAAAAGACAATTTTTCTTTATTTTATATGTGCCATTAATTACGTTGAAGCCCATGTTAACAGCAGAGTTAACTACTGCTCTGTGAAACAGATTCTGAGGGCAGATTCCCAGGGAGGAGAATTTTAATTTTGCCTGAATCTTGTCTAAGGGAAGGATATGTTTCAAAACAACCATACCACCTCATCATACGGATTAGTCGTGACATTTAAAAAAAAATTCTATTCCACATTTATAATTTTTAATATCCTAAATGTTACTATAAATAATAATAATACTGCTATGTAAAATAGCACTTTTTTTTTTGCCTGTCTCTGTAGTCTCCACCTCTGGGGACAGCGCACAGCTGAAGACCAACAGGGGAAGTAGCGGGAGCCGGTGCAGACGCGAACGACTCTGTCTGACAGCTTTGGGGAGAGCCGCGGATCTCCCAACGCGGAGGTTGAGATCTGAGAACGGACAGACTGCCTGCTCAGGTGTGTCCCTGACCCCTGAGTAGCCTAGCTGGGAGAAATCCCCCACTAGGGGCAGTCTGACACCCCACACCTCACAGGGTGGAGTACACCCCTGAGAGGACACTTCCAAAGGAAGAATCAGACAGGTACACTCGCTGTTCAGCAATATTCTATCTTCGGCAACCTCTGCTGCTGATACCCAGGCAAACAGGGTGTGGAGTGGACCTCAAGCAATCTCCAACAGACCAACAGAGAGTCCTTCTGACTGTCAGAAGGAAAACTATCAAACAGGAAGGACACCTATACCAAAACCCCATCAGTTCGTCACCACCATCAAAGACCAGAGACAGATAAAACCACAAAGATGGGGAAGAAGCAGGGCAGAAAAGCTGGAAATTCAAAAAATAAGAGCGCATCTCCCCCTGCAAAGGAGCGCAGCCCATCACCAGCAACGGATCAAAGCTGGTCAGAGAATGACTTGGACGAGAGGAGAGAAGAAGGCTTCAGTCCATCAAACTTATCAGAGCTAAAGGAGGAATTACGTACCCAGCGCAAAGAAACTAAAAATCTTGAGAAAAGAGTGGAAGAATTGACAGCTAGACTCATTAATGCAGAGAAGATCATAAACGAAATGACAGAGATGAAAACCATGACACGAGAAATACGTGACAAATGCACAAGCTTCAGTAACCGACTCGATCAACTGGAAGAAAGAGTATCAGCGATTGAAGATCAAATGAATGAAATGAAGCGAGAAGAGAAACCAAAAGAAAAAAGAAGAAAAAGAAATGAGCAAAGCCTGCAAGAAGTATGGGATTACGTAAAAAGACCAAATCTACGTCTGATTGGGGTGCCTGAAAGTGAGGGGGAAAATGGAACCAAGTTGGAAAACACTCTTCAGGATATCATCCAGGAGAACTTCCCCAATCTAGTAGGGCAGGCCAACATTCAAATTCAGGAAATACAGAGAACGCCACAAAGATACTCCTCCAGAAGAGCAACTCCAAGACACATAATTGCCAGATTCACCAAAGTTGAAATGAAGGAAAAAATCTTAAGGGCAGCCAGAGAGAAAGGTCGGGTCACCCACAAAGGGAAGCCCATCAGACTAACAGCAGATCTCTCGGCAGAAACTCTACAAGCCAGAAGAGAGTGGGGGCCAATATTCAACGTTCTTAAAGAAAAGAATTTTCAACCCAGAATTTCATATCCAGCCAAACTAAGTTTCATAAGTGAAGGAGAAATAAAATCCTTTACAGATAAGCAAATGCTTAGAGATTTTGTCACCACCAGGCCTGCCTTACAAGAGACCCTGAAGGAAGCCCTAAACATGGAAAGGAACAACCGGTACCAGCCATCGCAAAAACTTGGCAAAATGTAAAGACCATCGAGGCTAGGAAGAAACTGCATCAACTAACGAGCAAAATAACCAGTTAATATCATAATGGCAGGATCAAGTTCACACATAACAATATTAACCTTAAATGTTAATGGACTAAATGCTCCAATTAAAAGACACAGACTGGCAAACTGGATAAAGAGTCAAGACCCATCAGTCTGCTGTATTCAGGAGACCCATCTCACATGCAGAGACATACATAGGCTCAAAATAAAGGGATGGAGGAAGATCTACCAAGCAAATGGAGAACAAAAAAAAGCAGGGGTTGCAATCCTAGTCTCTGATAAAACAGACTTTAAACCATCAAAGATCAAAAGAGACAAAGAAGGCCATTACATAATGGTAAAGGGATCAATTCAACAGGAAGAGCTAACTCTCCTAAATATATATGCACCCAATACAGGAGCCCCCAGATTCATAAAGCAAGTCCTTAGAGACTTACAAAGAGACTTAGACTCCCATACAATAATAATGGGGGACTTCAACACTCCGCTGTCAACATTAGACAGATCAACGAGACAGAAAGTTAACAAGGATATCCAGGAATTGAACTCATCTCTGCACCAAGCGGACCTAATAGACATCTATAGAACTCTCCACCCCAAATCAACAGAATATACATTCTTCTCAGCACCACATCGCACTTATTCCAAAATTGACCACATAATTGGAAGTAAAGTACTCCTCAGCAAATGTAAAAGAACAGAAATTATAACAAACTGTCTCTCAGACCACAGTGCAATCAAACTAGAACTCAGGACTAAGAAACTCAATCAAAACCGCTCAACTACATGGAAACTGAACAACCTGCTCCTGAATGACTACTGGGTACATAACGAAATGAAAGCGGAAATAAAGATGTTCTTTGAAACCAATGAGAACAAAGATACAACATACCAGAATCTCTGGGACACATTTAAAGCAGTGTGTAGAGGGAAATTTATAGCACTAAATGCCCACAAGAGAAAGCAGGAAAGATCTAAAATTGACACTCTAACATCACAATTAAAAGAACTAGAGAGGCAAGAGCAATCACATTCAAAAGCTAGCAGAAGGCAAGAAATAACTAAGATCAGAGCAGAACTGAAGGAGATAGAGACACAAAAAACCCTCCAAAAAATCAATGAATCCAGGAGTTGGTTTTTTGAAAAGATCAACAAAATTGACAGACCGCTAGCAAGGCTAATAAAGAAAAAAAGAGAGAGGAATCAAATAGATGCAATAAAAAATGATAAAGGGGATATCACCACTGACCCCACAGAAATACAAACTACCATCAGAGAATACTATAAACGCCTCTACGCAAATCAACTAGAAAATCTAGAAGAAATGGATAATTTCCTGGACACTTACACTCTCCCAAGGCTAAACCAGGAAGAAGTTGAATCCCTGAATAGACCAATAGCAGGCTCTGAAATTGAGGCAACAATTAATAGCCTACCCACCAAAAAAAGTCCAGGACCAGATGGATTCACAGCTGAATTCTACCAGAGGTACAAGGAGGAGCTGGTACCATTCCTTCTGAAACTATTCCAATCAATAGAAAAAGAGGGAATCCTCCCTAACTCATTTGATGAGGCCAACATCATCCTGATACCAAAGCCTGGCAGAGACACAACAAAAAAAGAGAATTTTAGACCAATATCCCTGATGAACATTGATGCAAAAATCCTCAATAAAATACTGGCAAACCGGATTCAGCAGCACATCAAAAAGCTTATCCACCATGATCAAGTGGGCTTCATCCCTGGGATGCAAGGCTGGTTCAACATTCGCAAATCAATAAACGTAATCCAGCATATAAACAGAACCAAAGACAAGAACCACATGATTGTCTCAATAGATGCAGAAAAGGCTTTTGACAAAATTCAACAGCCCTTCATGCTAAAAACGCTCAATAAATTCGGTATTGATGGAACGTACCTCAAAATAATAAGAGCTATTTATGACAAACCCACAGCTAATATCATACTGAATGGGCAAAAACTGGAAAAATTCCCTTTGAAAACTGGCACAAGACAGGGATGCCCTCTCTCACCACTCCTATTCAACATAGTGTTGGAAGTTCTGGCTAGGGCAATCAGGCAAGAGAAAGAAATCAAGGGTATCCAGTTAGGAAAAGAAGAAGTCAAATTGTCCCTGTTTGCAGATGACATGATTGTATATTTAGAAAACCCCATCGTCTCAGCCCAAAATCTCCTTAAGCTGATAAGCAACTTCAGCAAAGTCTCAGGATACAAAATTAATGTGCAAAAATCACAAGCATTCTTATACACCAGCAACAGACAAGCAGAGAGCCAAATCAGGAATGAACTTCCATTCACAATTGCTTCAAAGAGAATAAAATACCTAGGAATCCAGCTTACAAGGGATGTCAAGGACCTCTTCAAGGAGAACTACAAACCACTGCTCAGTGAAATCAAAGAGGACACAAACAAATGGAAGAACATACCATGCTCATGGATAGGAAGAATCAATATCGTGAAAATGGCCATACTCCCCAAGGTTATTTATAGATTCAATGCCATCCCCATCAAGCTACCAATGACTTTCTTCACGGAATTGGAAAAAACTGCTTTAAAGTTCATATGGAACCAAAAAAGAGCCCGCATTGCCAAGACAATCCTAAGTCAAAAGGACAAAGCTGGAGGCGTCACGCTACCTGACTTCAAACTATACTACAAGGCTACAGTAACCAAAACAGCATGGTACTGGTACCAAAACAGAGATATAGACCAATGGAACAGAACAGAGTCCTCAGAAATAATACCGCACATCTACAGCCATCTGATCTTTGACAAACCTGAGAGAAACAAGAAATGGGGAAAGGATTCCCTATTTAATAAATGGTGCTGGGAAAATTGGCTAGCCATAAGTAGAAAGCTGAAACTGGATCCTTTCCTTACCCCTTATACGAAGATTAATTCAAGATGGATTAGAGACTTAAATGTTAGACCTAATACCATAAAAACCCTAGAAGAAAATCTAGGTAGTACCATTCAGGACATAGGCATGGGCAAGGACTTCATGTCTAAAACACCAAAAGCAACGGCAGCAAAAGCCATAATTGACAAATGGGATCTAATTAAACTAAAGAGCTTTTGCACAGCAAAAGAAACTACCATCAGAGTGAACAGGCAACCTACAGAATGGGAGAAAATTTTTGCAACCTACTCATCTGACAAAGGGCTAATATCCAGAATCTACAAAGAACTCAAACAAATATACGAGAAAAAAACAAACAACCCCATCAAAAAGTGGGGAAAGGATATGAACAGACATTTCTCAAAAGAAGATATTCATACAGCCAACAGACACATGAAAAAATGCTCATCATCACTGGCCATCAGAGAAATGCAAATCAAAACCACAATGAGATACCATCTCACACCAGTTAGAATGGCAATCATTAAGAAGTCAGGAAACAACAGGTGTTGGAGAGGATGTGGAGAAATAGGAACACTTTTACACTGTTGGTGGGATTGTAAACTAGTTCAACCATTATGGAAAACATTATGGCAATTCCTCAAGGATCTAGAACTAGATGTACCATATGACCCAGCCATCCCACTACTGGGTATATACCCAAAGGATTATAAATTAGTCTACTACAAAGACACATGTACACGTATGTTTATTGCGGCACTATTCACAATAGCAAAGACTTGGAATCAACCCAAATGTCCATCTGTGACAGACTGGATTAAGAAAATGTGGCACATATACACCATGGAATACTATGCAGCCTTAAAAAAGGATGAGTTTGCGTCCTTTGTAGGGACATGGATGCAGCTGGAAACCATCATTCTTAGCAAACTATCACAAGAAGAGAAAACCAAACACCGCATGTTCTCACTCATAGGTGGGAACTGAACAATGAGATCACTTGGACTCGGGAAGGGGAACATCACACACTGGGGTCTATCATGGGGAGGGGGGAGGGGGGAGGAGGGAGGGATTGCATTGGGGAGTTATACATGATATAAATGATGAATTGATGGGTGCTGACGAGTTGATGGGTACAGCACACCAACATGGCATAAGTATGCATATGTAACAAACCTGCACGTTATGCACATGTACCCTAGAACTTAAAGTATAATAAAAAAAAAAAAAAAAAAAAAAAAAAGAAAAAGCAAGGTTTATTTTAGACTCTATCGATCCTAAATTGGAAAATGAGGTCTCTAATTAAAGTTCCATAGGACGACATGCTCAGAAGCATTTTCATCAGCAATTTAATGACTAGGGAATTGGAAAAACACAGATCTATTTCCACCTCCACAACTTACATGCTAAGATATAAGATCTAACCCTCCAAATCTATAGCTCTCATGCCAAGACAATATTTCTCATCAGTCAAGTGACAATGATAACAATGTTCATTCTTTCCAGTGAGCACTGAAGTTTAAGAATAAGAGATGGCAGTAAACAAAAATTGTTTTAATCAGCGTAGCATTTTAAGCTAATCTTATTTGTTCATGTCCTGTGAAAATTGCTGTTTCTGATTAACTCCTAGTAATAGACTAGTGACATGAATCTGCATTTATTTGACATTTATGTTTGCTCCTTTTCTGTAGGGAGATCCCCTGAAACTATTGCTATGGAATAAAAGATTAAATGCTTCTGATTATTGTAAATACAAAATTGCATGCAGGACTGTGTAAAGACAATGCCAAGTTGGACTGCCAGAATGAGCCAACAGCGTGTGACGGGCTTCCCCCTGCAGAGAGCCTGTGAATGGACGTGTAGTCAGGGAGGTTTCACATCACCGAGGTTTCTATCCCAGAAAAGCAGATGTTCATAGCTCTGGGAATGGAATGCGACCCTCGTGGAGAACCTATAAACGGGCGCATGGGGGGCG
Organism: Rhinopithecus roxellana; assembly: GCF_007565055.1. Taxonomy (NCBI): domain Eukaryota; kingdom Metazoa; phylum Chordata; class Mammalia; order Primates; family Cercopithecidae; genus Rhinopithecus; species Rhinopithecus roxellana. The sequence goes on from NC_044552.1 coordinate 65,832,381, forward strand.
TCTGTCCATATGGATAAGATAGGGCTATAAACGCCCTCATTTGTCACGGCTCTTCTAGGCCTCTTTAGGGTTCATACTCCCTTCTGAGAATTTCTGGTCTAACCGGTTGTCTAACTTCACATCGTGTTTCTATGAGTTGTTTGTAACCAGCTTTTGCTGCAACTGTTACTGCTGATCAATATCTTGCTAATCATAGGTTATGGAAAGACTATGGTCCTGTTTTAAGGCTCTGTTAGAAATTAAACTTCACATCCTGTTTCCATGAATTGTTTGTAACCAGCTTTTGCTGCAACTGCTACTGCTGTTCCTGTTTTAAGGCTCTGTTAGAAATAACTGATGCACATACTATATTGTAAATTCTTATCTCTGTACTGTACTTCTGCATACAGATGTCATGTTAAAGAATTACTTCATCCCCACGTGACCATCTCACTTCATAATCAAATGACCCTAAATCCCTCACTAACCTACCCCGCCCTCACTAAACTTAATAATAAATGCTGGCATATCCAGAGCATTGTTGGCACCATGGGACCAGATGGCGGTGACCCCCCTGGACCTAGCTTTCACGATCTTGTGTGTGTCTATTATTTCTCGACCTGCCTATCTGCCTGGGAGCAAAGAGAGAGCCCCGTTGCATTGCGGGCTGCTGGCCAGTTCCCGCAATACTTTTCTTGAGAAAACATATAGAGGAATCCTGCTGTGATTTGTTTCTCTCCATGTCTCATATTCATCTACTAAATATTTCATTTTCCTTGAGAGCTTTCTGCCCCCCAAAAAGTCCATTTCTTTTAAACATAAATTGGACAATTTCCTGATTCCTGGATTTGAAAATTCACAGCAACATTTTATTTTATTTTTATTTTATTTTTTTGAGACAGAGTCTCGCTGTCTTCCAGGCTGAAGTGCAGTGGCGTGATCTCTGCTCACTGCAAGCTCCGCCTCCCAGGTTCACACCATTCTCTTGCCTCAGCCTCCTGCATAGCTGGTACTACAGGAGCCCGCCACCACATCCAGCACATTTTTTTTGTATTTTTAGTAGAGATGTGCTTTCACCGTGTTAGCCAGGATGGTCTTGATCTCCTGACCTCGTGATTTGCCTACCTCAGCCTCCCAAAGTGCTGGGATTATAGGCTTGAGCCACTGCACCTGGCCCACAGCAACATTTTTTAAAACACTTCCCATTGAGAGGAAATTTGAGTCAGTAAGTGAGGAATGAATGAGCCCTCATGAATACCGACTAAACTCAAATACTGAGGAGTTCATGGGTATAGAAACATCTTATTCTTCCTGGTAGGCTTTCAAGATCTCTACATCTTTCCTTCAGACTCTAGAGTCACATGTTCAGCTGATAACTGGTATTTCCATTGGAATGTCTAGCAGCCATTTCAAACTTGATTAAGTCTAAAACTGAACCTCTGAGCTTTACCTCAAAATCTATGGCACGTATAACTTTACTTGTGTTACTAAATGACACATTCCTGCCATTTGCTTAGGATGAAAACTTTGAAGTTCTCCTGGATTCCACATTTATTCACGTAGGCAATCCTCTTGGCTCTATCTTCAGAGTACAACCACTTCTCCCCATTTTCACTGCTGGTCCAAGCCATGGTCATCGCTAGCTGGGATTACTACAGAAGTTTTGTCTCCTAACCCATCTGCCTGATTCCGCCCTAGCCCTCCTTCAGAATACCCTCAACAGAGGAGTGAGGATGACCTCCGACATCATATATTTTCACTCAAAACCACCCAGTGTTTCTTGGCTATCACTCAGGCATGCTTCTCTGTCAGGACCCTTGCACTTGCCATGTCTTCTTATTGGAGTTCTGCTCCCAGGCATTGGCAGAGCTTCCTCCCTCATCTCTTTCAGGTATTTACTCAGATGCCACAATTTCATTGTGGCCCTCCTGACACTGAATCAGTCCTTGAAGTGGCAAGGCATGTATCAATAGCCTTTGTTAAAAATCCCTGGCATTACTTTATACTCTCCGGGTTCTCAATCCATTGATCATTGGAAGAGGCACTATAAATGTTTCCATATAAAGTGACATTTTTACAGATCTTCAAATGAGTAGCAACATAAGAACCACATCGCTTAATGTCAGAATGAATGTTTCCTCCAATTAAAGCTCTGGTTGTGGGGGGAACTCTTTATAGCTAAAAAGCTTGGGGTAAAAAAAATCCATCAGGAGTAAAAATGGCTTTTTAAAAAATTTGTTTGACCCTATAAGCTCAATAAGCCTTTCAAATAGTGATTATTTAAGCCGAATATCAGTATTTTGTTTACATATGCTATTAGATGTCACTAAAATTTAAGAAATGGATATTATTTCCTCATAACTTTTCAAATTTAATTTAAATATTAATAGTACATATCCATGACCATCAGTATAGAAAGTAACACATCCTCAAAAACCATCTCAAAAGGAGCTAATGAATTTGTTATAAAATTAAGTGTAGAGATGATCTGCTTCTCTCTACGGCAGCAGCCAAAACTAATCCACATATATCTTAAAATAAAAACAAAGTAAAATTGAAAAAATACATAAATAAAAATAAAAATACAAACATGAGCTGGAAATAGATTGGTACAGAACATTATATTCTTTTTCTTCTTTTTCTTTAAATCTTTTTCCACAGAAATACTGGTAAAACATGAACATTATATCCTTAACAAAGGAAAATTTAGTGGTTGATAAGAACAGGGTAAATATGAAGATAATAAGAAAATAAAGTTAATATATTTCTACAAACACTGTTTGGCAAGGTTTTATACGACAGAAAAGATAAAATGAGAAGGCCAGGCTGCACAGGTTGACATAGAGAAAGTTAACCAAAAAAAGTAATGCAAGTTTGAGTTTACTGCAAACTAAAACAAAATTCTATGTATTCATGATACAGGACACTGAACAGCTACAAAACTAAAAGATAATCAGCATTCAGAAGGAATCAGTAGCCCTGAAACAGTATTTGATTCAGTGCTGTAAGATGGCACTTGCCATGGCCCCCACTCTTTCTCTAAATACTGTTTTTCATGGATTCTAAAACCACGAATTTTTAAAAAATTATCCTTAGTATAATTACAGTGATAATCACTAAACAGGTTTTTGCAGTCCTCCTTTTTTTTTTTTTTTTTTTTTTTCTTTTTGGAGACAGAGTCTTGCTCTGTCGCCCAGACTACAGTGCAGTTGCGTGATCTCGGCTCACTGCAACCTCCGCCTCCTGGGTTCAAGAGATTCTCCTGTCTCAGCCTCCTGAGTAGCTGGGATTACAGGTGCCCACCACCACGCCCAGCTAATTTTTGTATTTTTAGTAGAGATGAGGTTTCACTGTGTGGCCAGGCTTGTCTCAAACTCCCGACCTCACGATCCACCCACCTTGGCCTCCCAAAGTGCTGGGATTACAGGCCTGAGCCATCATGCCCGATTTTTTTTTTTTTTTTTAATAACTAATACATTTAGCAACTCATCCCCATTTTGTTCCTGCCATTTGGACTAGCAGAAGTGTTGCTTCTGGTATTTTGCAATATAAACATTTTTTACTTTGTTTATAAGCACAAGAATTTTAAACAGACTTATGCAGGTTTTAATGTAAATTATTCAGGTAAAGAACTCCCTTAGATTAATTTAATTCTCTGTTCAAGAAGCCAAAGAGAACAGTGGAACTGAGTGATAGATATTGGATGGGTTACCCTGATCATTCCACGCTCCCTTCTCCCCTACACTCCTCTACTACCCACACCAGAAAACCATAATACTCACTTGTCTGGATAGTTTTACTTCTAGGACATGTAATCCAGTTCTGGGCAATGAAATAGAAAAGAAAGATACGTGGGTGGGGTTCCAGAAGAGATCTTTTCAAGGGCTGGATTTAGCTAGAATGTTGCCTTTGTTAACATCATTTATGACTTTTACATTCTCTTGTTTTTTCCTGCCTTGTACATGGACAAGATTGCTGGAGAAACAGCAGCTATCTTTCCACCCTGAGGAGAAAATAAATACAACTATAGAATATCTTTGAGCTGGAAGATAAAAGGAGGCTGGGTCCTTTCATTGTTGTCATGCTACCCCCAGACTGGCTAAACCTTGACTTTTGCTACATACAATAAACAAACATTTTAATCATTTCAGCTGATTTTAAGCAGATTTTAAATCATTTCCTATAGAAATATTTTCTGATTGGTAGCTTACAACTGTTCTCATTTTCACTTGAATTTTATAAAATTATGTTCTCCTGGATAAAGTTGTTTCTAAATGTATCTTTTCAATAAAACTTTTACTGATTTAATCAGTGATTTATTTAATGACATCTGATTTTACCAAATATAACTTGTCTCACTTTTAGTTTCTTTTTATGAGCAATTTCCCAAGTAGTTCAATTTTTTCAAGGTCAAATTTTGAATTGTGTAAAGTTTTAGGCATACCTGCTGTGTTTTTCCCTCATTTTGATCAAGTCTAAATTTTCATTGTTTACTATCATCGTTTTTAATCTTTGACAAAAAGGTTATTTCATCATTTATATTTTTTGTAGTTTTAGTCATTCCTGTTTGTTGTGTCAAAATAATTGAATATTGATAATTCTTATGGTCTTCGATATTTTAAATAATACTCATAGAGCACTTCAGAATTCAGTTACAATCCAAACATGAAAACTAGATGTAATTATTTTCTTTCACCCCATATTTCATCAATTGCTGGTAATTTCACTTGTAGTAACTACTACATAAATAATATAAATAAAAGAACACACCTAATTTTACTAATGAATATACTTTTTAAATAAAACTTATAGCAGCAAACAATTCCTTTATGGTTTTTTTTTTTTTTGTAAAACTGACAATACTGAATTTAGTCATGGGAGAGAAAGTAAAGTAGGAAATGCTTTATTACAATAAAAAAAGTCATAGAACAACAAAAAATGTAATACAAGTAAATGCATCATCATCATGTTAAAAATACTTTCCTAAAACATGTTTTCTTAATTTCAAAATTCAGTAATCATAAATTGAAAGTACTAGCATGTACTATCTTTCCATTGTTTTTGGTAAAAACCATGTAAATGTTGAATGAGGTCTTTTGCTTTTAGAATATTATATTCTGTAAGAATTCACAGACTACAATTATGTGAAAAAAATGGATGAATCTCACACACAATATACTGAGCGAAAAAAAAAAATCAGACATGATAGAGTGTCTATATTAGAATTCAGTTGTTATCAAGTTCTGTAACCAGCAAAGCTGGTCCATGGCAACAGAAGTCAACATGGCAGTTGCCACTGGTGGTAAATATTAAATGGAAAAGAGCATAAAGAAGCCTTTTAGGGTGCTGAACTTGACCTACATTGTGATATGGGATTATTGATAAATGAGCAAACATAATAATTCAGCAAACTCTACACTTATGATTAGAGTACTTGACTTTTTTTTTTTTTTTTTTTTCGAGACACGGTCTCACTCTGTCGCCCAGGCTGGAGTCCAGTGATGCAAACATAGTGTGTCCGGAATTGGTGGGTTCTTGGTCTCGCTGACAGGAGTGAAGGTCTCTGACAGGAGTGAAGCTGCAGACCTTCGTGGTGAGTGTTACAGCTCTTAAAGGTGGTGTGTTTGGAGTTGTTCGTTCCTCCTGATGGGTGGGTTCGTGGTCTCACTGGCTTCGGGAGTGAAGCTACAGATCTTCGTGGTGAGTGTTACAGCTCTTAGAGGCAGCGTGGACCCAGAGTAAGCAGCAGCAGGATTTATTGCAAAGAGGAAAAGAACAAAGCTTCCACCAGTGTGGAAGGGGACTGGAGTAGGTCGCCACTGCTGGTTCAGGCAGTCTGCTTTTATGCCCTTATCTGACCTCACCCACATCCTGCTGATTGGTCCATTTTACAGAGAGCTGATGGGTCCGTTTTGACAGAGTGCTGACTGGTGCATTTACAATCTTCTAGCTATATATAAAAGTTCTCCAAGTCCCCACTAGGTTAGCTAGATACAGAGTACTGATTGGTGTATTTACAAACCCTGAGCTAGAAACAGAGTGCTGATTGGTGCCTTTACAATCCTTTAGGTAGACACAGGGTGCTAGACAGAAAAGTTCTCTGAGTCCCCACTAGGTTAGCTAGATACAGAGCACTGATTGGTGTATTTACAAACACTGAACTAGACATAGAGTGCTGATTGGTCTGTTTACAATCCTTTAGCTAGACATAAAAGTTCTCCAAGTCTGCACTAGACTCAGGAGCCCAGCTGGCTTCACCTAGTGGATCTTGCACAGGGGCTGAGGGTGGGCACAGCTGCCTGCCAGTCCCCTGCTGTGCACCCATACTCCTCAGCCCCTAGGCAGTTGATGGGACCGAGCTCCGCAGAGCAGGGGGTGGTGCTCATCAGGGAGGCTCCGGCCTCCTGGGAGCCCACTGCCACCAGAGCAGGGAGGCAGCTGAGGCCTGCAAGAACTGGAGCGCAGCGTGGGCGGGCTGGCACTCCTGGGGGACCCGGGGCACCCACCGCAGCTGCTCGCCCAGGTGCTAAGCCCCTCACTGCCCTGGGCTGGTGGCCCCGGCCTGGGCTCCAAGAATGGGGCCCACTGAGCCGGCGCCCACGGGAACTCCCGCTGGCGTGTGAGCTCCACACGCAGCCCCAGTTCCCACCCGGGCCTCTCCCTCCACACCTCCCTGCAAGCAGAGGGAGCCAGCTCTAGCCTCAACCAGCCCAGAGAGGGGCTCTCACACTGCAGTGGAGGGCTGAAGGGCTCCTCAAGCACCGCCAGAGTGGACTCTGAGGCCAAGGAGGTGCTGAGAGTGAAGGCTGCTAGCACATTGTCACCTCTCAATAGCTCAAGGCAATCTCAAACTAAAAAGATCCTCCTGCCTCAGCCTCCTGAGTAGCTGGGAAAATGGGCTCATTGCAACATGCACAGGTATTTTTTTTTTTTTCAATTTTTTGTAGAGATGAGGTTTTGTTATGTTGCCTAGGCTGGTTTCAAACTCCTGGTCTTAACCGATCCTCTTACCTTGGTGCTGCAAAGCACTACTAGGATTACAGGCATGCACCACTATGCTCAGTTTACATTCTTGATTTTATGCAAGTTTTACTATCTAATAAAGAAAAGAAAAAAATTGGATCAATTTTGAAAAGTGTTTTATTCATTTCCCTGTACTTCTGTAAGAATTTTGTCTAAACTTTTGATTTTATTTCAAAATTAAGAATTTCTCATATTCATATCCATGTTTCAACAATTTCTAAAGACTCACATGGAGAATGAAAAGTTGTTGACACTGTGTAGCTAAACCAGATCAGGTGATAAAACCCCTTTTTAGAATTGGTATTCTATGTTCTATAATGCTTATGCTGTTTTTTGTTTTGTTTTGTTTTGTTTGAGATGGAGTCTTACTCTGTTGCCCAGACTAAAGTGCAGTGGCATGATCTCAGCTCACTGCAACCTCCATCTCCTAGGTTCAAGCAATTCTCTCGCCTCAGCCTCCCAAGTATCTAGGATTACAGGCACCCACCACCATGCCCAGATAATTTTTGTATTTTTAGTAGAGATGGGGTTTCACCATGTTGGCCAGCCTGATCTCGAACTCCTGACTTCAAGTGATCCACCCACCTTGGCCTCCCAGAGTGCTGTGATTACAGACTTGAGCCACAGCACCCAGCTCCTATGCTTTTATAATGCTAAAAATGAGTTTGTCATCAAGAAGAAGTTGCATGTTAAAGGAGTCTGGAGTCATAAAGAATCAAGTCAAGATGGAAATATAATCAAATGCTATATCATTCTTTCAAAAGGCACTCAGAACAAATTTCAAGAGAAAGAATAGAGTTAAATGATACAGAGCTTAAGCATGTCAACAATAGGGAAAGAAATGTTAAAAGATAAACTGAGGTACCTTCAAATATTGAAGAGTTTATTTGAGCAGACAGCAATTCATGAATTGGGCAGCTCCAGACCACAAGGGGGTCAGAGACTCCACCAAAGGGGCATGAGGGGAAGACTTTTAAGGTGACTATGGAAGCAAGGCAAAGAAAACCTTCGATTGGCTAATACTGCAGTAAACTTATTTGCATCATGCCAGTGGGAGAATCCTTTCTAAAAGTTCGTTGGTGGTTTCTGATTGCCAAAGAACATGACCTTCCAACTGAGTTGGGTTTGGTTTGCTTATGTAGAAACTCCAGGCACTGTAGCTTCCCCAGCCTAATGGCTTCCCAATTAATCTTTTAATAGAATCCTTACTTTTAGAGAAAAAAAAAAATTAGTTAAAATGTATGGAGCAGAAATCTTGAAAAAATGGGCAAACTCCATTGGCAAACCCATGCTTATGTGAAAGAAAAGTTCAAAGTAAACATTAAGAGAAGATATATTAATGGTTAATAATCTAACTTTTTTCTATTAACTTATATTTTAATTTTGATATTTTATATTTTGAATACAAGCATTAGGAGAACAGTTGTTTCATTTCTCTCCAAAACACACATATTTTAAAGACAAAAAAATGGAACACGATAATTTCTTTCCCATTCTTTTTACATCTAGGTGGCACCTGTGAACTGACAAAATGTAGACTGAGTAGGTTTTTCCAGACCCCCATGTTTCAGGTTGGAGAAAGGCTAATTCCTTCATCTCCTCCATTTCAAGACCGGAGCTTAAAGGTTAACATAACGGAAGGGAAAGGCAATGGAGCTCTAATAAGAAAACCTAGAATGATGACCATATTTCATCTTTTACCGTGTGAACTTGGTCAAGTCATGTAACTTCTCATTTATTTAAAATGTATAATGTGGAGTGAGTAGCAGGGAGGTTGGGTACATTACATACAATAATAGTCTTAACACTTTTCAAGCATTAGATTACTATGAAAATATAGGATATTACCAATGGGAGACAGGATTGTGGGAGGTAAAATGTGGCTTACTTTCAAGACCAGTGAATATGGAGATAAATGCATTATGTTGGTGCAAAAGTTATTGCGGTTTTTGCCATTGAAAGTAATGGCAGAAACTGCAATAACTTTTGTACCAACCTAATATATGATAATTTGAGGGAGAGATATAATCAAATAAAGTACTAAATAAGAACAAATAAGAATTATAGTTTGTGGTATCATCCATCCTTCTCCCAGAGTTCTGTGCCGAGAATAACATCAACATCTGCACGATCTAAGTCATCAGCACTGTTTAGCAATTGACACTAAAATAACAGATATGTGAAGTAAAAATGCATTTGGTATTTATGCTGTAATCTGGAATTTTGCACAGACAAAATAAATTACAAATGTACAGAATAGTGTTTAAAAGTTCTTCCAAACATCACTATTTCTACCAATCGAGTTAAAGTTTTAAAGAAATCTGTCATCTCTATCCAAATTTATATTTTGTTAGAAGATAATAATATTACTTTTAAAATGTGTTTAATTTTTGTGATTTCTACATGTGTAAAATACAATTTAAAACTTGTGCATCAAAGTTTCATTATGTTTACCTTGACTATATATTAATTATGTTGATTAATTCTACTTTATTAAAACACAAATTGATACCATTTTTGTGAGCCAACTGCTCACCATTTAGTAGGTAAATTATTTAGACAGAGACAGAAATTAGAGTTCCTTGAGAATTATTTCTGACAAATTGTTCACTGCTACTTAACATTTTTGTGTTCCAGGTGCTTCCAAGTTGATTTTTTATTAAAATGGTATTTTTATAGAAACATGGAAAATGATCAACTGGCTTCTAATTCTCAAGTACTGTCTTAATTATGATTTATGGAAAGATATCCAGATTTTCTTTTTTTAGCATCAAGTTACCATTTACTGATCTATCATTAGTGTTTAAACATCATGAGTATCTTTGAAATCTTATTTCATTTTCCAAATACTCTGGCAAGTATGTAGCTCGAATTTCTAAGAAAAAACTTCAGCATTGACTAAGAATTTGTATTCTAGCTGACATTTATCTTGCTCATAATTTTCTTTTCATCATATTTTACTGCTTGGATTAAAGAAACATGAATATTTATACTCCATATGCCAAGCAAAATGCAAAGTTCAGCTATCTAGGGAAAACTTTGTCAACTGATCCAAATATGAATTCATGGATCAAACCAATTCTATCCACAATATAGCCAAGACACACATTCCGTAATGATATTATTATTATACATACATTTCTTGTTTATTTTAATGTAGGTTCTTGGCAAAATAAAGCGTAAGTAACCCTGTATCCTTCCTGCCCAATATTTTGTCGTTGATATTTGTTTCCTGATCCTTTAAGTGCTTTGCAAATGCTAACTTAAGCCTAAGTTTGTGTTTAAGTCAATGTATTTTCTCCACTGATATGTACAAAGGAAACAGTAGTTCTAACTGTGCAAGTAAAAGTTTTGATGCACTTCAAGGTGCATCAAAGAGTCTCTGAACAGGGAAGATAGTTTGGGAGAGACAGCCCTTTCTGACCCTTTTGCAACCACCCAACAAACACAGTGTGTGCTGACACGGAAGGGTGATCATCTGTCACCTTTTTAGTCTACGACCTTCACGGAATTTCATGGACTGATTGCTGCCAGCAAGATACATCACTTTTATTTTCATGATTTGGTCCATGCTGTTTCTCTCCATTTAGAATGTTCAGTCTCTCTTTTCTAATTTGCTATAGGTAAAAGCATGCTGCATATCCTCTCCTTGTTTCTGGAACCTAGCTCATGCAGAGGAAACATTTATACCCTCTTTGAGTCTAGAAAAATGTTAAGAGCGGCATTTTCCTAGTGTGCTGGATTACTGCCCTTTAAAGATCAACGGCCATAAAAAATACCATCTAATTTTGCTATCTATGACCATAAGTAGGCAAATGAAATAGAACCTGTCTCCACAGGGCACAAAAGACAAGGCTGCTCCCTATACTTTATACCATGTATAAGCTGCAGGGCAGTTGTTAATCTCTTTCAATCAGGTGTTAAACCAAGAGATTTACCAATACACTGCAAGCAGAATGTGTCACTTAAAACTTGATTCCCAATTTCTAATCCAACCTTCACCAGTTAGTCTTTGGGAGTTACCTGGAACTTGTCCAGTTATTAATAAAGTAGATCTTTATATCTCACTTTGCAATTTTTTTTTTTTTTTTTTTTTTTTTTTTTTTTGAGACAGAGTCTCATTCTGGTGCCAGGCTGGAGTGCAGTGGCCCAGTCTCGGCTCACTGCAACCTCTGACTCTCTGGTTCAAGCGATTCACCTGCTTCAGCCTCCTGAGTAGCTAGGATTACAGGAATCCACCACTATGCCCAGCTAATTTTTGCATTTTTAGTAGAGATGGAGTTTCACCATGTTGGCCAGGATGGTCTCGAACTCCTGACCCCGTGATCCGCCCACCTCGGCCTCTCAAAGTGCTGAGATTACAGGCGTGAGCCACCGTGCCTGGCCTCTTTTTTTTTTTTTTTTTTTTTTTTGAAGCAGAATTTCACTCTTGCTGCCCAGACTGGAGTGTAATGGTGCGATCTCAGCTCACTGCAACCTCTGTCTCCCAGGTTCAAGTGATTCTCCTGTCTCAGCCTCCTGAGTAGCTGGGATTACAGGCATGCACCACCACGCCCAGCTAACTTCTTATATTTTTGGTAGAGACGGGGGTTTCACCATGTTGGTCTCAAACTCCTGACTTCAGGTGATCTGCCCGCCTCTGCCTCCGAAAGTGCTGCGATTACAGGTGTGAGCTACCATGCACAGCCTGTTTTTCTTAAAAATAATATCCTTTCAGCGGAACTCCTGGAAGAGGCATTCTTGGGTGACCAGTGAAATAACAGTCTCAAAAAAAAAATGCATTCAGTATTGCCCAAAACATGTTTTTCATTACATGTTAAACTTTATTTTTTCTTACTCTTTTTACCATATAGTGATTTCAGTGAATCAATATTCCTTTGTAATTCTGACAGTGTCCATAATAGATATGTTTAAAACAAAGTCTTAATGATACAATTTAAATGAACTACAAGGGTGTTTATGATGTCAGAGTTTACAGTTTGGGGGTTTTTGTTATTTCCTCAATTACTTTATTTAATTTAAATAAATGTAAAATTTGAAACTGTTCTTTTGCTCTTCCTTATTCTGTTTTTTTACCTTAAACTTTTTTTTTCGTTTTCAATTTATTTTCTATTTTAATAGGTTTTTGAAGGAACAGGTGGTGTTTCATTACATGAAAAAGTTCTTTAGGGGTGATTTCTGAGGTTTTGGTAATGTGCACTGTACCCCACGTGTAGTCTTTTATCCTTCATTACGCTCCCACCCTTCCCCTGAGTCCCCAAAGTCCATTGTATCATTCTTATGCCTTTGCCTCCTCATAGCTTAGCTCCCAGTTATGAGTGAGAACATAAGATGTTTGCTTTTCAATTTCTGAGTTACTTCACTTAGAATAATAGTCTCCAATTCTATCCAGGTTGCTGCAAATGCCATTATTTCATTCCTTTTTATGGCTGAGTAGTATTCCATGGTATACATCTATATGTATGTATGTATGTGTGTGTGTATATATATTTTGTATATATATATACATATCTATATAATATTTTCTTTACCCACCTGTTGATTGATGGGCATTTGGGCAGGTTCCATATTTTTGCAATTACAAATGGCATGCATGTGCAAGTATCTTTTTTGTATAATGACTTCTTTTCCTTTGGGTAGATACCTAATAGTGGGATTGCTGCATCAAATGATAGATCTAACTTTAGTTCTTTAAGGAATTTCCACACTGTTTTTCATAGTGGTTATACTAGTTTACAGTCCCACCAAGAGTGGAAAAGTGTTCCCTTTTCACCATGTCCATGCCAACATATATTATTTTTGATTTTGTGATTATGATTATGGCCGTTCTTGCAGGAATGAGGTGGTATTGCGTGTGATTTGATTTGCATTTCCCTGATAATTAGTGATGTTGAGCATTTTACTATATACTTGTTAGCCATTTGTATATCTTCCTTTGAGAATTGTGTATTCATGTCCTTAACCACCCACTTTTTGATGGAATTGTTTGTTTTCTTTTCTTGCTAATTTGTTTGAGTTCTTTGTAGATTCTAGATATTCGTCCTTTGTTGGATGTATAGATTGTGAAGATTTTCTCCCACTCTGTGGGTTGTCTATTAACTCTGCTGATTATTTCTTTTGTTGTGCAGAAGCCTTTCAGTTTAATTAAGTCCAATCTATTCATCTTTGTTTTGCTGCATTTGCTTTTGGGTTGTTGGTCATGAAGTCTTTGCCTAAGCCAATGTCTAGAAGGGTTTTTCTGATGTTATTTTCTAGAATTTTCATAGTTTCAGGTCTTAGATTTAAGTTATTGAACCATCTTTAGTTGATTTTTGTATAAGGTTAGAGAGGAGCATCCAGTTTTATTCTTCCACATGTGGCTTGCCAATTATCCCAGCATCATTTGTTGAATAGGGTGTCCTTTCCCCACTTTATGTTTTTGTTGGCTTTGTTGAATGCTATTTGGCTGTAAGTATTTGGCTTTATTTCCAGGTTCTCTATTCTGTTCCATTGGTCTATCTGCCTATTTTTATACCAGCTCCATGCTGTTTTAGTGACTATGGCTTTATAGTATAGTTTAAAGCCAGGTAATGTGATGTCTCCAGATTTGTTCTTTTTGCTTAGCTTTGCTTTGACTATGCGGCCTCTTTATTTGTTCCAAATGAATTTTAGGATGCTTTTTCTAGTTCTGTGAAAAATGATGGTGGAATTTTGATGGGAATTCCATTGAATTTGTAGGTTATTTTTGGCAGTATGGTCATTTTCACAATATTGATTATATCCATTCATGAGCATGGGATTTGTTTGTGTTGTCTATAATTTCATTCAGCAGTGTTTTGTAGTTTTCCTTGTAGAGGTCTTTCACCTCGTTGGTTAAGTACATTCCTTTGTTTGTTTGTTTGTTTTTCAGCTATTGTTAAAGGGCTTGAATTCTTGATTTGATTCTCAGCTTGGTAGCTGTTGGTGAATAGCAGAGCTACTATCTTTCATTTCTACTTTCTTTTTTTCTCCATATAAGACAATTTTTATTTCTTTTTTATTCGTCATTAAGTACTCAGTTGTAAATAATGAGCTACACTTAAGATGTTATTTCTAGTGGAATTAACTATGACAAAAGGCCAATTTAGATACTGTGGATTCAATCAGGAACAGATACTTGTTTCTCTACTTGATTGATAAATTCAAACTATAAGAAGCTACTGAAAATACTAATTCATTGTCTTCAGTTTTCTTAAAGCTCTGGTTAGGATAACAGATACATCAATAGAAGTTAGTCTATTTATAAATCATGAATTTGAGACATTACAACATTGAATGAGTTCTGATATATATATATATATATATATATATATATGATATGTTGTTGAATATATGATCACAGCTGAAGTATACATATACATGTATAATTTACCCATTGCTATTCTTTTTTTCCCTTAGAATGGTGTTTATGTGTGTGTGTGTGTATGTGTGTAGTTGGTGTATGCGTGTAGTTGGTGTATGCGTGTAGTTGGTATATGAGTGTGTGCAACTGTTCATGAGAACAAGTAAGACCGCAAGTGAAGAGTAATGAAAAATACTGAATTTGCTATGAGCTCATCTTACAATTTAAGCAGTTGGAACTTTTCCTACAAAACAGAAAATGAGTGTGAATGAAGACCAGTTTTTGTTTGTTCAATACTATAATCATAGGTGTTTTAATTAAGGAAATTAATTTTGTTGGATCATTGAAACTTTTTCAAGCACACAAAACTGTCCAGAAACTTCCAAGAGAGATGAGATTTCACCCACTCTCATCAGGTCATCAGAAAGCATACATAGGCACATCCCACCAGCCAGTGGAACCACAGGCCATTAGAGGGGTAGGATCTAGAAATGGATTTTCCTGGGGCTGCTATTTTATGAAAAAGGAATGTGAAGCAGACTAATACTAAAAATCTCAAATGTCAAGCCAGTAAGAATACATATCGCATTAAAGAAAATGCAATTTGTGTAGGGAATGCCTGAAGTCTAACGGAGACTACTGATGTGGAGAAAATTGAGTACAGTTCTGATATTACCTTCTTACAAACATATTGTCCTATCCCACAGCAACTCTCATCATGCATGGTTTAAAAGTGCAAAGTGAATGCGAAAGCCTGGTATTTAGCTCTGTTTCTTTTCTCTTCCCTTTGAGAATGTAATTCCATTGCTTAGCCCTGAGCCTCTGAAGCAGTGTATTTCCCATCTGGCTTTTGCCAGCCAACAGCACTAAGGCATCCCAGAAGACTTGCTTCCTAATGGTCATAGGCTGAGATGGCCAAATGCCTTCCAATATTTATCAGTCTCCTAGTAGGCGAGAAGGAAATAGGCTCTTGAGACTGTAGTCTACAATTAATTAGAAATAGGAGGCAGGTTTGCAAGATAGATGACTGTAGTACTCCCAAAATAGGATAAGCCAAAAGAAAATAAAGATAATTAGTATTGTGGAACACTGATTATACTAGTCTTTCAACTCTTGACTGTTTACACCTGGCATGACAACTTTGATCCTGCCTTAACAAATGCTTTGTGTGCCAGAGATTCTAAACACCCATCCCTAATCTTCAGGCATCGTTCCCCTATTCTAGAATCATTTCCTGGATGTTCGTGCCACTTCTTCAGTGAGTCTTCTGGGAGAAAACACGTCCTTTATTTTTCTTTAAAACTGCTGAAAACTTACCACCCACTCCTTCTTCTTTTGTAACAGAAGTGCTGGCTAAGTGATTGCAATTTCACTTGGGTATTAAAAAGTAGGAAAGCTGGATTTACAAATGTTGCCTTGAAAATGCAACATGGTGTGTCAGTACCTTAGATGTTCATCTTAGAATGAGCCTCCAAGAATTTCTTGTAAGTTTTATATTAAAAGAAATGAAATCAAAGATTTCACTAAAAATTAAAATTTTTCACTAAAAATTAAACAATGAGTAATGGATCAAAACTAGTCTTTGAAGGTCTTCAGCAGGAAATAAATTTCAGTCACAAATATTTTTTCTCAACCAACAAGGATTAAAACTAAGTTTATGTCAACTTCTCCATCTTATCTCTTACCACTCTTAACAAAAAAGGAAAAAATCTACTTTACATACCCTAGATGAATTTTTAATTCTGAAACAAATAAGGCTTTCATTTGCATAACTTTATGTCCTTTCTGAAAGCTGTTCCTTGGCCTGCAATGCCCTGCTCCATAATTTTAGTTCTATTAAACCTCACAGATTTTTCAAAGCCCAGCTCAGATGTTCTCCATCTGTTTCTTTATCTAATACCCATTAAGAAGATAAGATCTTTATTTCCATAACACTTTGCAGAAATCAGTATCATAGCACATAAGATGTTGAGATATACAATTTGGTATTAATGCTGTATTCGTAACTTTTATGAGAGTTCATTGAAGACATGGATGATGTTTTACTCATTTTTGCAGAATTTGGCAAGAGAAAGCAATAGAGGCCTTTAAATGAATGAAAAAAGAAAGGAAAAAAGGGAGAGAAAAATGTATGTACTAGTTCCTGCATTGCTCTTCACTTTTGCTTTCTCTTCTATGTGGAAGTTGTCCAAATGTGAAAGGAATAGAGAACAACCATAAATCATTAGAAATGTAGAACACTTCAGCTAGCAGGTGACTTATTCAACCTCTTCAATTTACAGTTGAAAAAACAATCACAGAATAGATAAGTATAGATAAAAATCCTCATCATGGTCTATTCAGTGATATAATGGCTAGTTCTTTGGCCCATGTGATTCATTTGTACAAAAAAATATTAAGTATGTAAATTATGAAATACATTGATTCGTTATGACAGATACTAATATGAGTAAATTAAGCTCTTCCAATGAAGTTATTCACAATCTGAGGGTGGGAGTTGGGTGAACAACCCCAGTGTCCCAGCACTTAGCGCAGCACAGGCTGGAAAACTGAAGAATCTTCTTATGTAGCGGGACCACAATTGGTCAAACATATGTCTACAGTTACTCGGAACACTAGTAGGCCTGACCTCTAAAAGTAGATAAGTGGCTTCTCTTGGCTACTTTTAACAAGGCATTACAAGAAATAAAGTAAGAAGTCACAATTTTTTAAACAAAGATGATTATAGAATGGAGAAAATCCAGAGCATGAGTCTTGCAGGGTTGGCAAAGTTAACTTCACCTGGACTTCAAATTAGAAAAGACAAGACTCAAAAAGCCCCAAGACTTCTCAATCCAGGCAAGTGACAGCCATGCAGCAAAAAATCAGATTTACAGGCTTTCACCCCTACTATCTCAAATGGCTTTAATATGACCACCATTAAATTTAGAAGAAAAAATCAATAGAAACTAGGAAACCAAGAACTACATCCAGCTTGGTCATTGCACCTAGAAAAGAACTCTGGAGATGTTTACTAGCATATAGAATTTCTGGAAACAATATGTAGGAAGCAATATTGGTTTCTGAGAGAATTGTATAATATTAGAAAGAACCCTTGACCTTGAACTAAAACATTTTTCATTGTTCAGTCTTAAAACAACATTCAGTACTACCTAAACTATTAACCAGGGAAAAAAGAAAAAGACGGCAAAAACAGCAAAAGTCCCAATGGAACATATATTTTCAAGGTCCACTACAACTAGAGCCTTAGAAGATAATGTACAAGTTAACAAAACAAAACAAGAGAATAAAGTTAGGTGTCACCGATAAGAATTTTCTTCTAACCAAATACAATAATCAAATACAATAATCAGGATCTAATCAAGGATTCTAACCAAATACAATAATCAGGATCTAATCAAGGAGCCAGTCAGCCATGGTAGGGCCTTCGCAAATTTTGCCCAGCAAGAACCCATAGTTGTAACAGTACATGTCTGCTATGTATCTTTTATTCTTTCATTTTCTAATGGGAGTTCTTTTGTTGTTCCTGTTTCTGTGCCATCTTATACAGGATGTGCACAGCAGGGTTACAGATGTTGTCATTTTATGTCCTGATGCTAAGAATTTCACATCAGTCAAGGACCTGAGAAACTGAGCTAGAGGAGGCTTTGAATTGTCTCTCCTGGAGAGGGGGTGAGCATGTTCTTGTCATGGAAGGAATGTTGAGATATAAACATAGTGGCAGAAAGGTAAGCTCGGGCAGAAACTACTAGCTGATTACGAAGCCTAGTCTCTGTTTTCCCGTGCACACAGCTAGAAAACATTTCCCATGTTCCCTTACTGATATTTGTGGCCATGTGACTGATTTTCAATTAGTGAAATATTAATGGACATTATGTGTGGTTTTAGACGTTATACCAGGCTTGCCCATAATTGACCATGTACAACCCTCCATGCTCTTTCCCATTTCACCACTTGACACAAATTAAATATTGGGGAATACTCATTCTGGATTTTCTATGAGAGAGAAATAAACTTCTTTTTGCTGGAGATATGATTATGCTTTTGTTTGTTACAACAGCTACACTTTTTTGAATACTATAATCCCAAAGAGAAAAAATAGAAATCTCTTTCTGGAGTTCCTGGAGCTGTCTTGTCCCTTCTCTTTAAGAGACTTGGCTGTTAAGCAGTCTATATTTTTTATGAAGTGCTCAACTAAGCACAAAACATATTCTATTGATTGCAATCTTAAGAATCTTAACTGACAAAGTCCAGATAAGGAAAGAATGAGCCTGACAAAGTTGACATAGAGAGGTGGGAAGTTTCAAAACTATTTAGCTGAATTTGATTACATGTGTGGTGTGAGAGAAGGAAGAGTTGAGGGTAACTACCAGGTTTCTAGCTTGAGTAACTGGGTGTTGACAACTTAGTGACTATAAGGGGCTTTTCAAATAGTGAGTTAAAAATGTCTTTGGTGTGTCAACATGGAGATATTTAGAGGGAGTTGAAAAGAAGAATCATATGATGGTTAATTTTATGTGTCAACTTGATTGGGCTAAAGGATGCCCAGATATAGCTGGAAAAATATTATTTCTGGGTGTTTCTGTGAAGATCTTTTCAAAAGAGATTAGTATTTGAATAAGTAGACTGAGTAAAGAAGACCCATCTTCACCAGTATGGGCAGGCATCGTCCAGTCTGTTGCGGACCAAGATAGAACAAAAAGGCAGAGGGAGAGCAATTCTTTTTCTCTTTCCTGGCACCAGGACATTCGTCTTCTCTTACTCTTGGACATTGGAGCTCCTGATTCTTGTACCTTTGAAGTCCAGTACTTATACTATCAGCTCTCCTAGTCCTCAGGTCTTTAAACTGAATTACAATACCAGCATTCCTGGTTCTCCAGCTTGCAGACTACATACAAGACTTCTCAGTCTCCATAACTGTGCAAGTAAATTCCCATAATAAATTTTCTCTCATATATTTATATGTTTCCCATTGCTTCTGACTCTCTAAAGACCACTGAATAATACAAGTTTGTTTTCTAGGAGAAAAGACTGGGCTAAAGATGGCAGAGTCAAGAAAGCAAGAGTTAGTTAAACCAGTGAGTAGTCCCTCTCAGGATAAACTTGTAGAATTAGAAAAACAAGGGGCAAACGTAGCTTTTTGGATTTACCTATATTTAAGGGGTGGAAAAAGCACCCACAAAAGAGAAGACAAACTTACCCTTAAAAAGGTAAATTAAATTGGTTTATGGTAAACATCAGGAAAGAAGATGTCATAATAAATTTAAAGGGAATAAAGGCAATGAAAATTGAAATATAAGAGAACGAATGCAAAAGGGACCACAAGGCAGTCCCTGGGGGAAGATGATCAAACAGAAAAAGTAAGAGGGGCAACATGAGCAAAGAATTCACATGGAATGAGATGGAGTTTTCTCAAAAAGAGAAAAGAAAACAACATGTAAGAATTTCACAGAATGGAGGTGTAAGTCAAGTGAATATCATGGATAGCAGGTGTGAATCATAGCCAATGGATAAACAGTAAAATAAATAAATAAAAATGTCCACTGCCTTCCAGGATTCCATATGGATATAATTCACTCATTTATTGATATAATTTACCTTATACATGATCAGCAGTCTTTAAATGAAGTCATTCTACTATTAATCAGTTTTCTGGAAATTCTTTAAATGTAGAAAACTATCTCTTTAAAAAATAACTACTATTTACTATTAACTCTGCTAAGCATGTTATTATCCATGTATCAGTTTCTATAATCCTCACAATTTAAAGAGGTAGAGACTATTACTAATACCAATTTAGAAAATAGTGGTTCATGGACTGGGCTTAGGTCTGATTTACTGAAAATTTCACAAACTACTTTATGTTGTCCTTTTATGGCAGGTCTCAAAAAATGTTCTTCCAACCCCCATAGTGTATTATTAATATCACTAACACATTGTATCATTAGCCTTTGAAGTTAGAATGATTATTTAAGTGTATGCTTGAATAAAACAATCAAAGATATTCAAAGATGAAATAATCAAAGATACAAACACAATTGCTCTACTGAAATGGTTCTTTTTTCATCATTCTGAGCTTCTCATTAGCAGATTATTTCATCCATTTACATTAGGTTCCTGATTGTGTAAACTTTCTAGATGCAGATGTGCAAATTTATATACGTATTTCAAAAACTAAGCAAGATTGATCTAGCTACCCAGGAAATTTTGGATAAGTATACAATTATATAGTTAACAGAGACTGGATCCAAAGTCAATCCAAATAGCCCATACCACAAATATGCAGTAAAGCTTCACTAAAGATACTGTGTGCATCAAATTCACTGTTTGCTCTCATATGCATACTTAGTGTGTTCTAAGATCTATAATTATTTCTCAAAAGCAAAAACAGCAAAAGCTGGTGTGTCATGGAATACTTATGGCTTATGAAGAAAATGTTCTTTCTTAACATTGACAAAAAGAGTAAATTTATAACTTCAGTTCACATAAATTCAATTTGTCTTTAGTCTTTCAAACTATTGTCCCAGAAATTTCACACTCTGGAAATACTGACAAATTGCTTTTTGTTAACATCTTTCTAATTATAAAATTAATAATCTTCTGATAGATGTGATTCTAAGAGAAATTACTGATATTTCATTTATTTATGCTTAATAAATTTGTGCTTTGTGCTGTTTAAGAGCCATGTGACCTCAAACATGGTACTGAAGCTTTATGCAATTGCTTCTACTAGCTAAACTGAGAACTTTTACTGGCTACAGAATAAGTAACTTTTACTGGCTAGAATAAGTAGTTATTCTATACTTAAAATATACTTTTATAAAGCGTGATACTTAGTACTTAGTATTAACTGAGTATTAACTCTCCTAAGTATATATCATTTTCTATAATCCTCACAATTTGAAGAGGTACAGACTATTACTAATGCTAAGTGAGAAAATGTGCCTCAGGGACTGGGCTTAGGTCTGATTTACTGCAAATTCCACAAAAAATTCAATATTGTTACTCTATGTTGTTATTTATTCTACACTTAAAATATTTTACGTTAAGGCTTATAAAGGCTTAAGTGTAGAATAAATGATTTAGCAAATATTTTAAGTATAGAATAAATGATGTAGCAAAAGAACTTATTTGAGTAACTGAGTAATTTTCATGCAATAGGCACTCCATTTACATTAGTTAGCTCTCTCTTTACCCTTTGATTGGTCTCTCTCATTCTCTCAAAACATATATACATATATTAGATATATATAATTATAAATAGAGAGAGACAGAGAGAAAAATATGTCAATGTAAATACTCTTGATATTGACTATTACATATTTACAGGTCATATTTTTTTAAATGTTGTCTATACCTTAAAATCTTAGAGTTATATAATAGACCATTTAAGTTGATAATCAATTTGAATACATTATTTCATTTAAGAAGACTAAATATTTTGCATGCATTTTAAGATTACTGTTGTTTAAAAGACTATCCTTGGGCATTCATTTATTTGCTCATACATTTCATCAATTTATATTTATCTGGTGCTTACTATGTGTCTGGCATTGTGATAGACACTGCAGAAGATAGAAAAATTAATTTGACAGAGTTTCTTCCTACAAGCAATATAAAATATAAGATAGAGGAGTTACACATTTTATACAAAATATGCTCATGATTTTAAGATGGAAAATGAAAACTGCTATAAAATAAAAATATCACAAAATCAAAATGCTATAGGAGCTCAGAGGAAGCATACTTACTATGCAAGGCTGTAGAGACCTTAGCAGTTATTTTGAAAGAGTTCAAGTTTGAGATATAATTTGAAGGATGACTAGAAATTTTTAGGGCAATGATAAGATATGGGGTATCATCCTGTTTATCTACATTTGAATGGAAAATTATAGTGTCTGAAATTTTAACTCAAGTAAATGATTTAGGGATCTTTTCTCCCACATTTCAGTAACTCAAATTCAAGGAGAGTAGAAAATCTGAGTCAAAAATTATAAAACACCAAAAAAAAAAAAACCCCTAAAATTCCATTTCTGAGTTAATAAGGGTCTCTGAAATATGAGATGTAGGTAATTCATGTATCATTGCTTGGAATGGCATGTGTCTCAACACTGTAGCCAGGAAATATAACTGAAGGCAAATAGAACTACTTTATTCATTCTGTAGAAATACATTTGCTGCTGGTAAAATGATAGACATATACCAGTTTTCCCACGTACCTGTTAATATTTTGGAGTGGGACTGTTTTCCTTTTTACACATAGGAAGGTCAGGTCCCTGGTCTTTTATAGCATCTACACTGAAACTGAATCCATTATACATTATGTTTGCCAAAGGACAGTATCTGAGACAGAGGCTGGCCAAATGGGCCACATGCAATATATCCCTTTCCATCTCTGTGCACCGGTGGGAGGCCTCCAAGAGGTGGCTACACTGCACTTCCAATTATGGATGGCGTGGGTGGACTGCCATTAATGGGGAAACTTTTCATTTCAAGTCCTGGACAGAACTAGCCTGAGGATATGGCAAATTGGATCACTACCCCAGGAGACTCCATCCATTAGAGCATGTGAGAGAAAGAATCAAATGCTTTCTCTAGCAGCTGGCCTCTAAAATATGCTGTAAGTCAGCATTTTTATAATGATTATCATCATTGTGGAACACTGCATCTGTGCCCTTTCCATTTGGTTTCACAGTTCAGTCATGCTTCTTGTTGAGTTCTTTTCATAATTCTTGCCTGCAGCAAATTCACCTGCTTGATGCTGTTTTTAATAATAGTGTGGTAGAGTCCATTTATTAGCTATTGATGTTTGTTTTAAAAACACATGACCAATTTTATAAGGTTCAGGTATTATATAGATCTCAAAAACAAAATGTTTAATAAAAAATATAGAATAATATATACAATTTATGTATTGTCGGGGATTTTTCAAAACCTGAAAAAAAATCTATGTTATTTATGGTCACCTAAGTAAAATTAGCTTAGAAGGAAGATCAGACACAGTGAACATTTTTTCAAGAAGTGACACAGGAACTGAACAGGAAAACTGAAGGAATTTACAGGGCTTTTGAAGGAGGCAGGCGATTGTAGCCTACACCATTAGTTAGGTGAAGGACTGTGAGTCCCCAGAGTGTGAAATGGGAAGAGACTGACTGCCTCCAGGATATACACCTCCATTGGGGACCCTCAAAGTCCAGGCCACAGGGGAAGACTTTAACCCTACCTAGTGCAGAAACTGACTTGGGGAGGATCATGGAATATAAAACTAGGAGCAGTAGCAGGAAGATCCTTGTATGCACTCCCAGTTTTCAGCACAAACTGAGGGAAGCCATCGCTTATTGTTCCTCAAAGGGAGCCCTGTGGATGACAACCAAAAATTTCAGGCAGTGAACACAAGATGAAAGAGGCCTCCAGCCTAATTTTGAGTGGGGACAAACTCCCTTGGCCAGGGCCAGGACAGGGAAGACTGAAAAACAGGCTGCAGCCAGAAGTGCAGGAGCCATGAGTGCAGGAGCCCGGTGCCCAGCTTTGCAATGGATGGAAAGGTGCATGGCCTGAAAGCCACAGTTGCTATATCTATGGGGAAAGCTTATGACTTGGGGCAGATGAGAGTTCTGAGTGCAGGCTGATTGGAACCTAGTCCACTGCTGCCAGAAAAACACTGTGGGAGTGAATCTGGCTCACCAAGTATGTGGGATCTGTGTGGGGCTAACTGCTGCCTGTGTGGGGTTCACTTCTTGCATGAAGCAGAGTGGAGCAGAGGCAGCAACAGTTCCCTCTGGAACACCAACCCAGTGGTCTGAGAACTGCTGCCATTCCTCAACACCCAAAGGGTCTGCTGCTTGCCTTGCACATGGAGACTCAGAGTGCAAACCCACCTGACACTACCCCCACAGGGATTTGCCCATCCCAGCCCTGGTAGCTTAACACAAAGGACAGAAACCCTTAGGAACTATATGGTCCCACCTATTGTCTGAGAAACCATAGTATCCACCCTGGGAAACGTAAGGCAAGCAAAAATCCCACTCCTACTGCTGCAGCTGGTGCTGTTTTGCACATGTCACCTCCTGGCCGGAGGCCAACCAACCTAACACAGTCCATTATTAACACAGTCCATATCCTCATAGAATAACACTGCACCTAGGAAGGAGAAGATGTCTGCATGGTCTCAGCTATTGCCACTGCCTGCACCACTCTGGCTAACCAGGAGGTCCTGAGTCTGTCCACATGACTGGTTCATTACTACTCTAACCAGGTTCGAGAAAGTCAACACGCTAGAGCTATCAATAACCAAGGAATCTCAAAGAGTCTATGTCACTCCCCTGTCACCTCCATTAGAGTTGGTCCTGCTACCCACTGCTGGGAGACTTGAGGACAAGTCACATCACCAGCTCCTTTGCAGTCATTCCCTAATATGAACCTGGAATGTGGCAACTTCACTGGGCAGCTAGATCCAGAGAAGCAACAACTCTCACAGCAGTCTGGCTTTCAGGGATTCCAACTCCTAGGGGAAGTGAGAGTGTGGGTACCACAACAAGGGAACACCCAGTGGGATAGAAAAAAATCTGGACAGGCAGACCTTAAGTACCAGATTTATCCACTTGTGGGAAGTTTCTTTCAACTTAGGCACAGTTGCAGTGCTGGGCACACAGAGTCTTCAGCTCTAACCCAACAGTCAGACAGCCCTGGTGTGCCTTAAAGGTCTTGGAGAAGGGGACCTCTTGTCCACCACTGCAGGCACAGGTGGAGCTCCTCCCCGTGGGAGCATGGCATGGGTGCAACTATGGACAGTCTTTCTTGAACAGATCAGGGTGACTACATCCACGCAGGAGGAGCACCCTCCAGGTCCAGGTTTGCATGAGAGACAGAGTCACAATTCCACCTTATTTGGAACATCAACATTCCTACAGATGAAAAGAGGTGCCTGACTGATCTGATTAGCTGAAGCACTGGGAATGGAATGTGTCTGCGAGCTGGATAACTTTCTTGCTGACCTGAAAGGGGAGCCGAGGTGGCTCCAACCTTTCCCCCTAAGAAGCCCTTAGTGCAACTCACTGAGAGCTCCTCCAGCCACCTCTGTCAAGGCTGGGACCTCTGCCTACCATTGGGTATTGCATTTACTCACCTGCTTCAGCCAAAACTGATGCCTACCCAGGGACATCTCCCCTACTGGCCTGAAGCCTGAACCATCAAACCAGTAAATAAGATATTGAGAGAAAATAAATTTTAAAAATGCATGCCACAGGGGAATGATATGAGCTTTAAGATACCTCTACCATCACAACCCCATAAAAGACAGTGAACTTGCTCACACACTGAGCACATTACTTCTACAACCAGCACATGAGAAAGCCATCCTACAAACATTCTTCTGTAACCAAGGAACTCTTACAGAGTCTTCACATGTGAAAGCACCAAGAACCAAATTTGGCTATAATTAACTATAAACATTAAAGTCACATCCTTAAGGGGAAAAAAGAAATTAAAAAACAAAAAAGAAACATGGTCAAATCAAACATAAATTCAAGAACAATTATAAGAAATAGTTTACCCAGCAGTCCCCAACCTTTTTGGAATGAAGAATCAGTTTTATGGAAGACAATTTTTCCACAAACTAATTGGGGTGAAATGGTTTGGGGATGATTCAAGCACATTGTATTTATTATGCACTTTATTTCTATTATTATCACATTGTAATATTGTATTAGTCCATTATCACTCTGCTATAAGGAAATACCTGAAACTGGGTAATTTATAAAAGAAAGAAGTTTGACTCACAGTTCTGCATGGCTGGGGAAGCCTTGGAAAACTTACAGTCATGGAGGAAGGGGAAGCAGGCATGTCTTACATCATGGTAGGAGAGACAGAGAAGCAGAAACTACCACTTATAAAACCATCAGATCTCATGAGAACTCACTCACTATCATGAGAACAGTATGGGGGAAACCACCCCCATGGTCCAATCACCTCCCACTACCTCCCTTCTTTGATATATGGGGATTACAATTCAAGATAAGATTTGGGTGAGGACACAACAGACAAACCACATCATTCTACCCCAGCTCCTCCCAAATCTCATGTTCTCACATTTCAAAACACCATCATGCCTTCCCAACCCCCCAAATTCTTAACTCATTCCAGCATTAACTCAAAAGTCCAAGTCCAAAGTCTCATCTGAGACATAGCAAGTCCCTTCCACCTATGAGCCTGTAAAATCCAAAGCAAGTTAGTTCTTTCCAAAATACAATTGGAGTACAGGCATTGGATAAATGCTCCTATTCCAAATGGGAGAAATTCGTCAAAACAAAAGAGCTACTGGCCACATGCAAGTCCAAAAGCCAACAGGACAGTGATTACATCTTAAAGCTCCAAAATAATCTCCTTTGACTCCATATGTCACATCCTGAGCATGCTGATGCAAGGAGTGAGCTCCCATGGCCTTGGACAGCTCTGTCACAGGCTGGCATTGAGTGTCTGTGGCTTTTCCAGGTGCAGGGTACAAGCTGTCAGTGGATCTACCCTGGGGTCTGCAGGATGGTTGATCTCTTCTCACAGCTCCACTAGGCAGTGACTCAGTGGGGACTCTCTGTGGGGGCTCCAGCTCCACATTTTCCTTCCTCACTGCCCTAGCAAATGTTTTCCATGAGGGCTCTGCCCCTGCAGCAAACTTCTGCCTCTGAAATCTTGGCGGAGGTTCCCAAACCTCAATTCTTGACTTCTGTACACCCACAGGCCCAAAACCACATGGAAGGTGCCAAGGCTTGGGGCTTGCACCCTCTGAAGCAACAGCCCAAGCTGTATCTTCACCCCTTTTAGACATGGCTGGGCTGAAGTGGCTGGGAGGCAGAGCTCCGTGTCCCAAGGCTGCACAGAGCAGTGGGGGCCCTGGACCCACAAAACCATTTTTCCCTCTTAGGCCTCCAGGCCTGTCATGAGAGGGGCTTGTGTGAAGACCTCTGACATGCCCTGGAGACATTTTCCCCATTGTCTTGGTGATTAACATTCAGCTCCTTGTTACTTATGCAAATTTCTGCAACCAGCTTGAATTCCTCCCCAGAAAATGAGTTATTCTTCTCTACCTCAAGGTCAGGCTGCAAATTTTCCAAACTTTTATGCTCTGCTTCTTCTTGGATGCTTTGCCACTTAGAAATTTCTTCTTCCAGATACCCTAAAGCATCTCTCTCAAGTTCAAAGTTCCACAGAGCTCTAGGTATGGGCAAAATGTTTCTAGTCTCTTTGTTAAAGCATAGCAAGGTGACCTTTGCTCCAGTTCCCAAGAAGTTCCTCATCTCCATCTGAGACCACCCCAGGCTGGACTTCAGTTTTTACATAATTATCAGCATTTTGGTCAAAATCATTTAACAAGTCTCTTGGAAGTTCCAAACTTTTCCACATCTTTCTATCTTCTTCTGGGCCCTCCAAACTGTTCCAACCTCTGCTCATTACCAGTTCCAAAGTCAATTCCACATTTTCAAGTATTTCTGTAGCAGTGTCCCACCATCTGTGGTACCGATTTACTGTATTAGTCCATTCCCATGTTGCTATAATGAAATACCCAAGACTGGGCAATTTATAAAGGAAAGAGGCTTAACTGACTCACAGTTCTACATGACTGGGGAGACCTCAGGAAACTTACAATCATGGCAATGGCAAAAGGGGAAGCAGGCATCTTACATGGTGTCAGGTGGGAGACAGGAGCAGAAACCACCACTTATAAAACAGTTAGATCTCATGAGAACGCACTCACTATCATGAGAACAGCATGAGGGAACTGTTCCCATGCTCCAATCACCTCCCACTAGATTCCACCCTTGACAGATGGGGATTATAATTCAATGACATTTAGGTGGAGATACAGAGCCAAACCATATCAAATACATTATTAAATAATTAAACAACTCATCATAATTAACTATGTAATAGAATCAGTGGGAGCCCTGAGCTTGTTTTCCTGCAACTAGACAGTTCCTTCTGGGGCTGATGGGAGACAGTGACAAATCATCAGACATTAGATTCTCATAAGGAGTGTGCAACCTAGATCCCTCACATGTGCAGTTCACAACAGGGTTTGCATTCCTATGATAATATAATGCCACTGCTGATCTGTCAGGAGGCAGTAACGAGCAACAGAGAACGGCTGTAAATATAGATGAAGCTTCACTTTCTTACCCACCATTCACCTCCTGCTGTGTGGCCCAATTCCTAACAGGCCACAGACTGGTAGTGATCTGTGAGCCAGAGGTTGGGGAACCCTGCTCTACCAAAATGATACAGAACCAGAAAAGTAACCCTGGTAGTATGACAAAACAGGGCTCTATAACACCGCGAAAGATCACGCTAGCTCTCCAGCAATGGATTCAAATCAAGATGAAATCTTTGAAATACCAGATAAGGAGTTCAGAGGGTCAATTATTAAGCTACTCAAGGAGATACCAGAGAAAGGTGAAAACTATCATACAGGAATTTAAAAGACTGTTCAGGATATGAATGAAAAATTTTCTGGATAGATTAATATCACAAAGAAAAACCAATCAGGACTTCTGGAAATAAAAGACACATGTGGGGAATTATAAAATGCAATGGAAAGTTTTATCAATAGACTAGAACAAGTAGAAGAAAGAATTTCAGCACTTGAAGACAAGACTTTTGAATTAAGCTAATCAGACAAAAATAAAGAAAAAATAATCAAAACAAGAAAACAAATGTGAGATTATGTAAAATGGCCAAACCTAAGAATAATTGATGTTCCTGAGGGAGAAGAGAAAACAATAAGTCTGGAAAACTTAAGCAGTAGGACAAAAGCATCAGGTAACCTACAGCAGGATTCTCAGCAGAAATTTTGTAGGCTAGAATGAATTGGGGTCCTATCTTCAACCTCCATAAACAAAATAACTGTCAGCCAAGAATTTTGCATCCCACAAAACTACATTTCATAAATGGAGGAGAAATGACATCATTTTCAGACAAACAAATGCTGAGGGAATTGTTCACTACCAAACCAGCACTACAGGAAATGCTAAAAGGAGCTCTAAACCTTGAAACAAAAGCCTGATATGTACCAAAATAGAACTTCTTGAAAGCTTAAAACTCATAGGGCTTATAAAACAATAACACAATGAGAAAAAAAACTATCTAGATAACAATTAACGTGATAAAACGAATAGTACTTCACATCTCAATATTAACATTGAATATAAATGGCCTAAATGCCCCACTTAAAACAGTGGTCCCAAACTTTTTGACAACACATTTAATAGAACAAATATTTTTTAGAGACTTAAGGTATTGGGATGGTTCCAGGATGAAACTGTTCCACCTCAGATCATCAGTCATTAGAGTCTCATAAGGAATGTGCAACCAGATGCCTTGCATGCACAGTTCACAATAGGCTTTGTGCTTCTACGAGAAATTAATGCCATTGCTGATCTGACAGGAGGTGAAGCTCAGGCAGTAATGCTTACTCACCAACCACTGACCTCCTGATGTGTGGTCTGATTCCTAACAGGTCATGGACCAGCACTGGTTCATGACCCAGGGGTTGGGGACCTCTGACTTAAAAGATACCAAATGGCAGAACGAATTGAAAACAACCACAAACCTAATATCTTCAAGAGACTCACCTAACACAAGAGGATTCATATTAACTTAAGGTAAAAGGGTGGAAAAAGATACTCCACACAAATGGAAATCAAAAGCAAGCAGGAACAGCTGTTTTTATATCAGAAAAAATAGACTTCAAAGCAATAACAGTAAAAAAAGGCAAATAATGTCACTATATAGTGATAAAAGGATCAATCTAACAAGAAGATATTACAATCCTAAATTTATATGCACCTAATGCTGGTGCTCCCCTATTCATCGAACAATTACTACTATACCTAAGAAATGAGATAGACAGCAACACAATGCTAGTGGGAAACTTCAATACACCATGGACAACAATAGACAGATCTTCAAGATAGAAAGTCAACAAAGATACAATGGTCTTAAATGATACACTAGAACAAATGGACTTAATAGATATTTACATAACATTTGACCCAACAACTGCAGAATATACATTCTTCTGATAAGTACATTGAACATTCTCTGAGGTATACCATATGACAGACCACAAAACAAGTCTCAATAAATTTTTTAAAAATCAAAATTATATCAACTACCTTCTCAGACCACAGCAGAATAAAACTAGAAATCAACTCCAAAAGGAACCCTCAAAACTATCCAAACACGTGGAAATTTTAAAAAATCTACTCCTGAATGATATTTAACAACAAAATTAAGATGGAAATTCAAAAAATCTTTGACTTGAGTGATAATAATATCACAAGTTATCAAAATGTCTGGAATACAGCAAAAGCAGTGCTATGAGGACAGTTTGTAGAACAAAATGCCTTCATTAAAAACTCTGAAACAGCACAGATTGGCAACTTAATGTCAAAACTCAAGAACTATAGAAATGAAAACAAGTTACATCCAAAGCTAGAAAAAGAAAAGAAACAAAATCAGAGCACAACTAAATGAAATTCAAACAAAAAGAAAAACAATGCAAAAGATCAATGAAACAAGAAGCTCATTCTTTGAAAAAATAACCAAATAGACAGATCATTAGCTACGTTAACCAAGAAAAGAAGAGAGAAGATCCAAATAAGCTCAATTAGAAATAAAACTGGTGACATTACAACTGACATCACAGAAATACAAAAGAAACAAATTCACACACCTACAATGTACTGATTTTTGACGAAAGTGCCAAGAACATATACTAGGACAAGACAATCTCTTCAATAATGGTACAGGAAAAACTAGATAGCCACAGGCAAAAGAATAAAACTAGACCCCTATCTCTTACCACATACAAAAGATCAACTAAAAATGGATGAAATACTTACATCTAAGACCTCAAACTATAAAACTACTAGAAGAAAACTTCAGGGAAAATTTCCAGAACGTTGGTCCAGGCAAAAATTTCTTGAGCAAGACTCTAATGAGCATAGGCAACTAAAGCAAAAATGGACAAATGAAATTATGTCAAGTTGAAAACCTTCTGCACAGCAAAGGATACAATCAACAAAGTGAAGAGACAACCCATACAATGAGAGAAAATATTTGCAAACTACCCATCTGACAAGGGATTAATAACCAGAATATATAAGGAGCTCAAGCAACTCTATAGGAAGAAAATCTAACAAAAATGGGTAAAAGATTTGAATAGACATTTCTCAAAAGGAGATGTGCCAATGACGAATAGGCATATGAAAAAGTGCTTACCATCATTGATAATCAGAAAAAACTAAACTGAGATACCATCCTATCCCAATTAAAATGGCTTATATCCAAAAGACAGGCAATAACAAATGCTGGCGAGGACGTTGAGAAACCCTCATACACTGTTGGTAGGAATGTAAATTAGTAAAATCACTATGGATAGCAATTTGAATGCGCCTCAAAAAGCTAAAAATAAAGCTACTGTATAATCCAGCAATTCCACTGGTGGGTATGTGCCCAAAATAAGGGAAATCAATATATCAAAGAGATACCTACACTCACATGTTTGTTGCAGTACTGTTCATAATAGCCATAATTTGGAAGCAACCTAAGTGTCCATCACCAGGTGAATGGATAAAGAAAATGTACTACTTATACAATAGAGTAGTATTCAGCCATAAAACAGAATGAGATGCAGTAGTTTGCAACAACATGGATGGAACTCTAGACTGTTATGTTAAGATAAATAAACCAGGCACAGAAAGACAAACATCACATATTCTCACTTATTTGTGTGATCTAAAAATTAAAACAATTAAACACATGGAGCTAGAGAGTAGAAGGATGGTTACCAGAGGCTGTAAAGGGTAGTGTGTGGGTGGGGGTGGGGGCTGGGGATTGAGGAAGGTGGAGATGCTTAATGGGTACCAAAAAAATGGTTAGAAGGATGAATAAGACCCAGTATTTGATAGCTCAACAAGGTGACTACACTAAATAATAATTCAATTGTGAATTTTAAAATAACTAAAAGAGTATAACTGGGGCCAGGTGTGGTGGCTCACACCTGTAATTCCAGCACTTTGGGAGGCTGAGTCGGGTGAATCACCTGAGTCAGGAGTTCAAGACTAGCCAGCCTGACCAACATGGCGAAACTCCATCTCTACTAGAAATACAAAATTAGCCAGGCATGGTGGTGCATGCCTGTAAGCCCAGATACTTGGGAGGTTGAGGCAGAAGAATCGCTTGAACTTGGAAGGCACCAGTTGCAGCGAGCTGAGAGCATGCTATTACACTCCAGCCTGGACAACAAGAGCAAAACTCTATCTCAAAAAAAAAAAAAAAAAAAAAGAAATGTACAATTGGATACTTTGTAACACAATGGATAAATACTTTAGGGCTTGGGTGCCCCATTTTTCATAATGTGATTATTATACAACATATATATGTATCAAAACATCTCATGTACCCCATCAAATATGTCTACCTACCATGTATCCACAAAAAAAAATAGTTTTTTTTAAAAGAGCACAAAAGACCATTCAAGACTACTATGAACACTTTTATGTGCACAAACTAGAAAACTTAGAAGAAATAGATAAATTCCTGGACATATAACCCTCTTAGATTAAAGCAGGAAGTAATAGAAACCCTGAATAGACCAATAACAAGCAGCAAGATTGAATGTGCAATTTAAAAATTTTCAGCAACAACAGCAACAACAACAACAAGCCCAGGACCAGATGGAGTCATGGCTGAAATCTGTCAGACATTCAATGAAGAATTGGTACCAATCCTACTGAAACTATTCGAAAAGATTGAGAAAGAGGGATTCCTTTCTAAATCATTCTATGAAGCCAGTATCACCCTGATAACAACACCAGGAAAGGATACCACACAAAAGAGAAAACTACAGATCAATTTTCCTAATGAATGTAGATGTAAAAAT
Source organism: Rhinopithecus roxellana (assembly GCF_007565055.1). Lineage (NCBI taxonomy): Eukaryota > Metazoa > Chordata > Mammalia > Primates > Cercopithecidae > Rhinopithecus > Rhinopithecus roxellana. Next base: position 65,865,677 of record NC_044552.1, read on the forward strand.
CCTCAATAAAATACTCTTTAACTGAGTCCAACAGCATGTCAAAAGGATAATACATCATGATCAAGTGGGTTTCATCCCAGGAATGCAGCGATGAATACATGCAAGAATATATGCAAGTCAATAAATAAATCTGATAATCACATACACAGAATTTTTAAAAATCATATGATTATCTCAATAGATGCAGAAAAAGCATTTGACAAAATCTAGCATCCATTTATGATAAAAATTTTCAACAAACTAGGCATAGAAGAGACCTACCTTAAAATAATAAAGAATGTATGACAAACTTAGAGCCAACATCATACCGAGTGGGGAAAAGTTCAAAGCATTCCACTTGAGAACAGTAACAAGACAAGGGTGTCAACTGTCACAACTCCTATTCAACATAGTTCTGGAAGTCATAGCCAGAGCAATTCGGCAAGAGAAGGAATTAAAGGGCATCCCAATGGAAAAAGAAGAAGTCAAATTATTACTGTTTACAGATGAGATGATCATCTACTTAGAAAATCCTAAAGACTCCTCCAGAAGACTCCTAGATTTGCTAAACAAATTCAGTAAAGTCTCAGGTTATGTAATCAATGTACACATACCAGTAGCACTTCTGTACACCAACAACAACCAACCTGAGAATCAAATCAAGAACTCAACCCCTTTTATAACACCTGCAGAAAAAAAAGCTAGAAATACACTTAACCAGGGAGGTAAAAATCTGTACAAGGAGAACTACAAAACACTGCTGAAATAAATTATAGATGACACAAACAAATGGAAATGTACCCATGCTCATGAATTGGAAGAATCAATATTGTAAAAATGACCATACTACCCAAAGCAATCAACAGAGTCAATGCAATTCCCATCAAAATACCAACATCATTTTTCATAGAATTAGGAGAAATAATCATAAAATTTATATGGAACCAAAAAAGAACCCGAATAGCCAAAGCAATCCTAAGCAAAAAGAACAAATCTGGAGGCATCACATTACTGGACTTCAAATTATACTACAAGGCTATAGTTACCAAATCAGCATGGTACTGACATGAAAGTAGGTACGTAAACCAATGGAACAGAATAGAGAGAACCTGAAATAAAGCCAAATACTTGCAGCTAACTGATCTTTGACAAAGTGTAGAAAAACATAAATTGGGGAATGACATGCTATTTAATAAATGATACCAGGAAAACTGGCGAATGAAATTAGATCCCCACCTCTCACTTTATACGAAATTTAACTCAAGATGGATCAAAGACTTAAATATAAGACCCAAAGCTATAAAAATTCTAAAAAACAATATTTAAAAAACTTCTATACATTTGCCTAGGCAAAGAATTAATGACTAAGACTCTAAAAGTAAATGCAACAAAAAAATAATAAATGGGACTTAATTAAACTAAAAACCTTCTGCTCAGCAAAAGAAATAATCAGCAGAGAAAACAGACAACCCACAGAATGGGAGAAAATACTTGCAAACTATGCATCTGATAAAGGCCTGGTATCCGGAATTTACAAGGAACTAAAATCAGCAAGACAAAAACAAATAATCACATAAAAAAGTGGGCAAAGGATGTTAATAGACATTTCTCAAAAGAAGATATACAAATGGGCAACAAACATATGAAACAATTCTTAGCATCACTAATCATCAGGGAAATGTAAATTAAAGCCACAATGAGATACTGCCTTACTCCTGCAAGACTGGCCTTAATTCGAAAGTCAAAAAAACAGTAGATGTTGGCATGGATGTGGAGAAAAGGGAACACTTATATACTGTTGGTGGGAACGTAAATTAGTATAACCTCTATGGAAAACACTATAGAGATTCCTTAAAGAGCTAAAAGTAGATCTACCATTTGACCCAGCAACCTCACTACTGGTTACCTACCCAGGGGAAAAGAAGTCACTATATGAAAAAGACACTTGCACACATATGTTTATAGCAGCAAAATTCACAATTACAAACATGTGGAACCAACCTAAGTGCCCATCGACTAATGAGTGGATAAAGAAAATGCATATACACAATGGAATACTACTCAGCCATTAAAAGGAAAAAATAATGTCTTTGCAGCAACATGGATGGAGCTGGAAGCCATTATTTTAAGTGACACAGGAGTAGAAAACAAAAAACTAAATGTTGTCATTTATACGTGAGAGCCAAGCTGTAAGTACACAAAGGTATTTAGAATGGTCTTTAGAGGCTCAGAAGGAGCAGGGAGGGGGGAACTAGGAATAAAACACTACACATTAGGTACAATGTACACTACTTGGGTGACAGGTGCAATAAAATCTCAGAATTCACCATTATATAATTCACCCATGTCACATAAAAACCACTTGTATCCCCAAAGCTATTGAAATAAAAACTTTTTTAAAAAGAAAGAATGCTATTGTATTTTTGACAGTGGTTGTCAGAAGATAGAGGGGTGGGGAAACAAAGGGAAATTTGGAAATAGGTGACAAATAAATTTCCAACATTATATATATATATATATATATATATATATATATGTATGTAAATTTAAAGTGTTACATTTTATTTAAAGATATGAAGCAAATACAGCATAATGTTAACAATTGCTAATTATGGTGGAGAGTAGTTAAGTATGTCTTACGTTCTTATGCTTTTCTATAATTTTAATGTGTCAAATAAATATTAATTTAAAAAAATAGTTGCGGTGCTGGTAGTTGAAGAGTGTTCCCTGAACAGCAATAGTGTACTTTTGCTGGACTTAGTTGTTCCCCCTTTGTTTAACTATCAAAAACAATTTGCTACAAATGGCAGAGATGTGCAACAAGCTCTGTGAAAGTGGTCAAGTTATTTAACAGAAATAATAAAGCATTTTGAATTTGCATATGGAGGCCAGGAAACATGCTCAAAGTATCGAAGAAAAAGCAGTTATTTAGCCCAAATGTAGCCTTTCTATGATCATGCATACTATGCCTACTATCTGGACAACATTAAATTTGTATATAGATGTCACCATGAACATCCTACTTTTCTGAGGTCTGAATAAACAGTAGGTACAGTACAAAAAAAAATTAAAACATTTGGTGGGGAAGAGGTGTACAAGGGTTATTAGATGAAGAAGTTTTTAAAGTTTTGTACAGAATTCCACTTTTTATTCCACCAAATCAAAGCTTTTATGAAAAAAATGAATGCAACAGAAATCTGTGGATTATGTTTAGGGATTCCAAAATAAAGAGTCTCACAAAAACAGAAAAACAGACAAATTTATGAGTCGGTAGCTCACTGAAGTATTTCATTGTCATTCCTGAGAGGTCAGGTGTTTAGAAACTTAACAACTTCCATAAAAATCTAAGTAGAAAAAATACTACAAGACACTATCTTCAGACACAAAGTACTATTTTTGACTTTTAAAGAAGATGATTTGGTGGAACTGAGCACAAACAGTGTATACTGGGGCAAATTTACTGCTTAGAAGACCCTGAGAATCAGTGAGAGGATCATCTATTCTATCCCTCTCATCAGTAGTGGCTGTCACATATGGCAAACTGGCTTTAAATTCAGGTCCCAGGCTGATCCCAACATAGACTACATTGTGGGGGTGGATGGGAAGATCTGCTCCTTTCTTGCTGAGTTATTTTCTTCTCAATGCCTTCTGCCCTCACGTTAGGGATTCTCAAAGTTTTCTATCTTCCTCCAAATACCAGAAAAGAGCTGAGCAACCAGTATTGAAGACTTGATAATTTATCGATCCAGGACTATGTGCATTTACAAGGAAGAACTGATATCTTCTCTCCTCTACTCTAACAAGTATGCCTGAGACACAGACCTCTGGAAAGAGACCAATGGCCTGAGATGAGATTCAATCTACACTTGATCTTTAGGCTAACTCCCATCCCTACAAGACCCAAGGTATATTCTGTTCTCCTCTGACTTAGAGCACCATGATGTCTCGATGCTGAATGGCAGCATAGTGTGGTGGTGAAGAGCTCAGACTCAAAACCGGATCGTCTGAGTTTGTAATGTGAACTCCATCAATAATTGCCTGGTGACCCTTGGAAATAATTAAATTTCTCTGTCACTATTTCCTTAACACCATATATCTGAAGATAATGGTGCCTAACTGAAATGAGTGACTATGTATCATCCATTCAGCACAGTGCTAAACCATCAATACTGATGGCAAAGTGCTACCTCAGATTCTGAGTTAAATCTGATTGAAGCACAAAACACCTCAGGAGACAGTCGCACAGGGGTCTTGTAAAGAATTCTTTCTCCCTAGTCCTGGAATTTGGTGATTCAAACTGCATGCTCTTCTTCTGCTGATTCTTCCTACCCAGATTCAGGAGCTAACATGCCAGAGTTCCTCAATTCCATTACTTTCTGCCCTCACCACATGTATGTCAACCAAATGTTTATCCTCCTCATTCTACCTAACACTAGATCTGCTTGAATTCTGCCCTATCTTCCTCCAAATACCAGAAAAGAGCTGAGCAACCAGTATTGAAGACTTGATAATTTATCGATCCAGGACTATGTGCATTTAGAAGGAAGAACTGATATCTTCTCTCCTCTGCTCTAACAAGTATGCCTGAGACACAGACCTCTGGAAAGAGACCAATGGCCTGAGATGAGATGCTCCTGTGATTCCTGCAAGGCCCAAGTATTAGGGGTTAAGGTCCTGCAGTTAGCAAAACCTTGCGAATAAGTATCAACTCCTTTCTGGTTCCCAAATGTCTTATGCTAAGTGAAGGCACCAATGCATGAACACATATCCAAAATGAAAATCTAATTGCACAGATATGTGGGGGATGGATTTTTGACTCTTTTGAATATGCAATCTACAAAGCTATATATTCTGCCAATAAATTATACATTTCTTGTCTTTTAATTCAACGATCCTTTTGCATCTTTGACTCCTACTAATTCTCAAAATCAGAGCCTCCCTGATTCTTAAAAGCACTTCCTCCCTGACTTCCTTTTGGTGTTTCCATAGCATTCTGCAAATATTCCATCATAGTCCCCATGATGAACCATGTAGAATGGTACATACGATTTCACCTGAGCCCTTTTTCCTGGAAAACAGCAATAGGTAAAATAAATCCCCCCATGCTTTATGTTCAGGAAAACAATTTACTGCAAGGAACCCCCTTGCCCCAAATTAATTAGATAAGACTCCTGGAGATCTCACTTGTTTACCAAGGATGAGGCCAGAGACACTCTGCACTCCTATTCTTTGGGTCTTATTAAGAGCTCAACTGTTTGTCCACAATCATCAGTCAGAACAACATGTCCTCTAACTAGACTTGACCAAACTTTAGTCAGGATTCTCTTCTTCCTCCAGGCCCGTGAGCTTTGGCCTACCTTAGAGCTTTGGGACACAGAATAACCCTGCCTTAAAAGCCCCTGCAGAGAATTGCGGACCTTTGGGGAAACTATCGGCTTTGCAATCATCCCACCTCACTCCATTTCTCCACACCTCATACTTTCTTCTCTCTCTCTATAAAGGAAAGCCCTTTCTGCTGCCTGACATTTCAGATATTTTCTTCTTTTCTTTTTCTTTTTTTCTTTTCTTTTTTTTTTTTTTTTTTTTTTTTTGAGACGGAGTCTCGCTCTGTCACCCAGGCTGGAGTGCAGTGGTGCGATCTCGGCTCACTGCAACCTCCGCCTCCCGGGTTCAAGCAATTCTCCTGCTTCAGGCTCCTGAGTAGTTGGCGTAACAGGTGACGACCACCATGCCTGGCTAATTTTTTTTTTTTTTTTGGTAGAGGTGGGGTTTCACTGTGTTGCCCAGGCACTTCTAAAACTCCTGAGCTCAGACAATCCACCTGCCTCCGTCTCCCAAGATGCTAGGATTACAGACTTGAGCCACCATGCCCGGCCGACACTTCAGACCTTATAGTCAAAGGCCCCTCCCAATTGTTACAGTACCCCACTTTTTATAACAGTATACTCCTCCCCTTATTGAAATAATCCTTTGAATAAAGGCTCTTTTCATTTGATTACAGACTTGTGGGTTTTTTGGACATAACTTTCGATTTTAATAATCTGCTTTATTTTCTATATCCTTCACTAGATTATAAACTCTATGAGTACAGGGATGATGTCTCTTTTATTCACAACTGCTTTATGAGACTCTTTCCCAATGCTGCATCATAGAGGTACTCAATAATTTATTTTTTACTGAAGAGTATCTGGCTTTAACCTCAAAGATCTAATACTTTAATTCAATGGTATATTTTATATACTGAAAATCTATATTCTTGCTAAAGATCACAGCTTGGAATAGTAATCAACTAGAGAAAGAATAATTTTAAAATGTCAAAAAATCATAGACCATGCATTATATGGTACTTTAATAAATCAAAGCTGTGAATAAAAATTACTTCTACAGCTAAAAATGAAAATAATTTTCGACTAATTATGTATAAGAGGAACAGTAATTAAGCTCTCAAAAATGTTTCTACTAAGTACATCTATCGACATAGTGAGATGTTTGTTTCCCATGTAACAGAACTAGAAGGAGAAACTTGTGAAATGAAAATAGTAATACTTGGCATGATCAAAGAGGCTTCACACAGCATATATGAAGTATATTAGGAGGTACATTTTAAATGTAACCTACGATTATGTATTGCAAGTTCATATCCTTTGCCCACTTTTTGATGGGATTTTTCTTGTAAATTTGTTTGAGTTCTTTGTAGGTTCTGGATATTAGCCCTTTGTCAGATGAGTAGATTGCAAAAATTTTCTCCCATTCTCTAGGTTGCCTGTTCACTCTGATGGTAGTTTCTTTTGCTGTGCAGAAGCTCTTTAGTTTAATTAGATCCCATTTGTCAATTTTGGCTTTTGTTGCCATTGCTTTTGGTGTTTTAGACATGAAGTTCTTGCCCATGCCTGTGTCCTGAATGGTATTACCTAGGTTTTCTTCTAGGATTTTTATGGTTTTAGGTCTAACATTTAAGTCTCTAATCCATCTTGAATTAATTTTTGTATAAGGTGTAAGGAAGGGATCCAGTTTCAGCTTTCTACTTATGGCTAGTCAGTTTTCCCAGCACCATTTATTAAATAGGGAATCTTTTCCCCATTTCTTGCTTTTGTCAGGTTTGTCAAAGATCAGATGGTTGTAGATGTTTGGTATTATTTCTGAGGGCTCTATCACTGATGAACATCAACGCAAAAATCCTCAATAAAATACTGGCAAACCGAATCCAGCAGCACATCAAAAAGCTTATCCACCATGATCCAGTGGGCTTTATCCCTGGGATGCAAGGCTGGTTCAACATACGCAAATCAATAAATATAAACAGAACCAAAGACAAAAACCACATGATTATCTCAATAGACACAGAAAAGGCCTTTGACAAAATTCAACAGCCCTTCATGCTAAAAACGCTCAATAAATTCGGTATTGATGGAACATATCTCAAAATAATAAGAGCTATTTATGGCAAAGCCACAGCCAATATCATACTGAATGGGCAAAAACTGGAAGCATTCCCCTTGAAAACTGGCACAAGACAGGGATGCCCTCTCTCGTCACTCCTATTCAACATAGTGTTGGAAGTTCTAGCCAGAGCAGTCAGGCAAAAGAAATAAATAAACGGTATTCAATTAGGAAAAGAGGAAGTCACATTGTCCCTGTTTGCAGATGACATGATTGTCTATTTAGAAAACCCCATCATCTCAGCCCAAAATTTCCTTAAACTGATAAGCAACTTCAGCAAAGTCTCAGGATACAAAATCAACATGCAAAAATCACAAGCATTCTTATACACCAATAACAAACAGAGAGCCAAATCATGAGTGAACTTCCATTCACAATTGCCTCAAAGAGAATAAAATACCTAGGAATCCAACTTACAAGGGATGTAAAGGACCTCTTCAAGGAGAACTACAAACCACTGCTCAGTGAAATCAAAGAGGACACAAACAAATGGAAGAACATACCATGCTCATGGATAGGAAGAATCAATATCGTGAAAATGGCCATACTGCCCAAGGTTATTTATAGATTCAATGCCATCCCCATCAAGCTACCAATGAGTTTCTTCACAGAATTGGAAAAAACTGCTTTAAAATTCATATGGAACCAAAAAAAGAGCCCGCATTGCCAAGACAATCCTAAGTCAAAAGGACAAAGCTGGAGGCATCATGCTACCAGACTTCAAACTATACTACAAGGCTACAGTAACCAAAATAACATGGTACTGGTACCAAAACAGAGAGATAAACCAATGGAACAGAACAGAGGCCTCAGAAATACTACCACACATCTATACTCACCTTCAAAATAAGGCTGTGACTCTTATGAGACCCACATTCATGCAGGTCTGTTCTTTTGTCTGCATTTCCGTGACTTGATACCAGGCTTTATAATGTGTTCTACTTGCTTCACAGAGCGAGAAGAAATGAAAACTCAATGTCATAATAATTTGATGTCTCAAAAGTATCCTCACCACTCCCTTTTTCCCCAGGAATTCCATATATATATATATATATATATGGAATTCTTAGTAGGCAACATTTTAATCTCTGGCCAAGGTGACATTTGTCATTCCAGCACTCTCCAACAGATCAAATCAAAGGCAGCTCTCCTTCTTACTGAATATCCTTATCAGGTTTAGAAGTGGATAACTAAATGTAATGTAAAACTGTTGATATTTTTGAAGTGACAGCATAGGCATAAATACTACACAGTATTACTAATTGATTTTAGTTAGTACTCCTTCTCTGATAGAGTTGCAAAACAGAGACATGGGTAGGAAGAGTGAAAAAAAATCCACCACAAACTTAATCTAGGGGTTTTGATCTTAAAGTTTTGTTACCACTTGTGAAGATAAAAATAAGAGATGAAAAATCTTGGGGAAAATTGTTCCTTAAAAACCTGATTTCTCTATCTGATCACTGGTGAATGATAAAGTTTGAACAACTTGCATTAAACCAGCTTTGAAACCAGACAAAGCACAATTTTAATAATTAAATTATAGCATAAATGACAAGAATTTGAGGAATCCACAAAGGAAAAAATATTAAACACCATAGAAGGAATTCTTGTGTGGTGGGGGGAGTGATTGGTGAGGATAATTTTCCCTGAGACATCAAATTATCATGTCATTGAGCTTCTATTTCTTCTGGCTCTGTGAAGCAAGTAGAACACATTATAAAACCTAGTACTCACTCATGGAAATATGGACAAAAGAATAGACCTGCATGCATGTGGGTCTCATAAGATTTACAGCCTTATTTTAAAGGTGAGTATACACAATAAGTAAAATCCAACACCCAACCCACACACACATACAACCTGTCTTGGCCTTGGTGCTAAGTGAAAAGCAAAACTAAAATCTTCAGTGAAACAATTTAAATCACAAGCTGGCCTTCATGTGAATTTTCTATACATGAGGTCAAAAATATTCAAGCTCATAAAGCACTTCTGGAATGGTAAAGACCTCTGAAACACTGCTGCTTTATAAAAGCAATGAAAACACTGGAATAAAATTGTCAAAATCAACTTTGATGAACTCTGGGAATTAATCAAAGACTTACAAAAAAATCCAAGGAGAAGTTATGGAGGAAAAAATGACTGAATTTCATTAACCACTCAACGAACTGAGCAGAGATTTCAATGGCTACACATGACAAAGGGTACAGACTTTACAGAATTAGTCTAGGAAATTTGGTGAATAAAGAAACAGCAGCATCAGTAACAACAACAGTAAACAAGAACAAACCCTAATTGAGAGGGAGGGGAAGTTTTCTGATTTCTAGAATTGGCACATTATATTATTTAAAATGTCCAGTTTTCCACAAGAAATTTCAAGGACACAAAGGGATAAGACATGGCCCACACATAGAGAAGAAAAAGCAGTCAATAGAAACTGTCCTTGAAGAAGGTTAGATTTTGGACCTACCAGAAAAATATTTTCAATTAGCTACTATAAATATGTTCAAAAAGTAAAGTAAGCTGTGTCTAAAGAATCAAAGTATAAGAATAGTATTTCACTAAATATCCATCAAATGGGCAGAATTACAGCAGAGACTGAAATAGAAATCCTGAACTTAAAAAATAATTTAATTAAATAAAAGTTTACTAGGAAAGAATAATAGATGATAGATAGCAAAAGAAAGAATCAGTGAACTTGAAGGTAGATCAATTGTGATTCTACACTCCAAACAACAGAAAAGAGAGAAGAGACTGAAGAGCCTCAGAGACCTGTGCAACACCAACAAATGTACTGACATGCACATAATCAGAGTCCCAGAAGAGGAAGCAGAGAAAAAGACTTTCTTCCCACTTCTCACCCCACCGTCTGTGACAAATAGTGATTATCAACATAATAATTATATCAACTTCACAAAGAAGACAAGTAGCTATGTTTTAATTCACAAATGTAATTAGACTTAGGAGTATGTGAATGATTCTCTGTCAAGAGAGGAATGTCCATTTTTGAAAGAGACAGAAGAGGAATTTTGTCTAAGCTCTTGATATTTGATGATAATGGCCAAAAAGTTTCCAAATTTGATGAAACAATATTAATCTATTCATACAAAAGCTCAACAAACTCCAACCAGGATAAACTCAAAGAGATGCACATCTAGACGCATACTGATCAAATATCAAAAGACAAAGTTCCTTGGCATGCAAATGTATTAAAATTTATCCCATTTTGAAAATGAAAATTTGACTCTCCTTTTCTTTCTACATATGGGCTCAGCTTTATACTCGTATATGTAAACAAGTCCTGGTATCTTTGTCTAGTTGTCTTATAAGCATCTCAAACTCAACATGTTCAAGATCAAATGTGTATCTTTCCACTACCCTCTATCCACTTATCCCAATACCTATGTTCCCTGTGAATGTGGATGCACTCACCATCCACTTGCATGTGAACAACTTCTTTGTCCTACAGATTCTACTTCTAAATGTCAGTCATATTAGTTGTATCTCTTTTCACAGTATTGCCTAAAAGCAGACTATCAACACTCCTCACCTGTACTTTTTTTATGGAGACTAAACTGTCAACATCCTCTCCAGTTGCATTAGTTTGCTAAGACTGCCATAACAAAATACCACAGACTGTGACTGAAACAACAGAAATTCATTTTCTCACAGTTCTGAAGGCTAGAATTTGATCAAAATATTGGCAGCGTAAATCTCTTAGGAGACCTCTGCCTTGGCTTATATAGTAGATAGTCCCCTTCTCCCTTTATCTTCACGTTGTCCCTCTTCTATGCACACAAGTCTGTGTCCAAATATCCTTTCATATAAGGACACCACTCACATTGTGTTAAGGGCCACCCAAAAGGTCCTGTTTAAACTATATAAGCTCTTTAAAGACTTCGTTTCCAAATAAAGTTACAGAGATGCTTGGGGTTAAGATTTCAAGAGTCAATTTAGGGGGACAAAATTCAGCCTATAACACCAGTTTTATTCACATGCGGGCTGAAAAAAGAAAGGGCACTGGACAGTAATTCAAATCCATATGCAGACATAAAGAGCATCAGTAGAGATAAATACATAGGGAAAAATAAAAGCAATGCAAGTGCATTTTTTGTTTCTTCATTTTGTTCTTCTGCTTGTTAAAAGTACACAATGAAGGAAATATTAAATGTTGAATTAAACCACTAAAACAGTACTGAGGCCACGTGTGGCAGCTCATGCCTGTAATCCCAACACTTTGAGAGGTCAAGGCGGGAGAACCACTTGAGCCCAAGAGTTTGAGACCAGCCAGGGCAACATAGTGAGACCCTGTCCCTACAAAAAATACAAAAATTAGCCTGGTACAGTGGCTTGAACCAGTGGTCCCAGCTACTCAGGAGGCTGAAGTGCGAGGATCATGTGAGCCCAGGAGTCCGAGGCTGTGGTGAGCTGTGATCACACCTCTGCACTTCAGCCCAGGAAACAGAGCAAGGCTCTGTCATTAAAAAATAAACATTAAAAAGTACTGTATTTTATAAGGAAAGAACTGGTATATAAATAAAAGAAATGAATCAACCTAGGATTTTTTAATAGATCAAATTCTTTCCTATATATAAATGTTCAAATCACAATGCAAATACTTATTGAAGCCTATTATGCAGCGTATGCTAAATTTATGTAACTGCCACAATTTCAAGAGTGAAATGTGGATCAGAAATGTCTTCCTTAATGTTGACCAAAAAGATAAGTTAAGAAACCAGTCACTTTCTTCCCACTTCTCACCCCACCATCTGTGACAAATAGTGATTATCAACATAATAATTGTATCAACTTCACAAAGAAGACAAGTAACTATGTTTTAATTCACAAATGTAATTAGACTTAGGAGTATGTGAATGATTCTCTGTCAAGAGAGGAATGTCCATTTTTGAAAGAGACAGAAGAGGAATTTTGTCTAAGCTCTTACCAGAAGAGAGGGGCCTACTTGTTGAAATTATGTCAACGACCCCTGAAGACATTGAAAAAATGTGACTTTTTGTCCACAGTCTAGAGTATGCTGTCAGATGTCCACAGAGTGTGCCATCAGGGGTCTACATGTATCAAAAGGACCTGCTGAGAAGGCTGGCCCATTGTGTATCAAAAGCGCACACATGACACCTGATCCTGGCTTCATACAGAAGATGAAATCCAAAGGCTAAAAGGAGGAATGAAATGCTGAAGAGTCTTATTTACAGTACACAGAGGAAGGAAGTAATGCTCTAGACTGGACGATTTGGCAAAATAAAGCTCTTCTGCATCCCAGGTGGGTGTCCTAGTTGTAGTCAAATTTCATCCACAATACTTTATAGGGATCTCAAAAAGCAAAATGCATTTCTTTGTGAAAAGGGTATACTTATTCAAATTATTCATCTCTGCATCTAAGGACTCGCTATTTAGGGAGAAAGAATAGCATCTACTTCACTGTGTATATCCAGACTGATTTATAGACAGGAGAAAGAGTGAATGTTAATAATAATTGTTTCATTAGTGTGGTTGCAAACTTGATGTCAACTACTTTACTTGATTAAAGACTGAATAATGCCACAAAACACTTAGATTTATTTGCTAATTATTTCTTACAAAACAAGAATAATTTTCACCCAAAAGATCAAGCCCATCCTGATGTCAGGATGCAGACAAGAATTAATTTGGTCTCTTTGTTAAGATAATAGACTCCTTTTAAACTCAGATGAAGATTCAGAAAACAGAGTCTTAATAAAGCCAATTACTTTGTTCTGAAATCAGGGCTCAATTTATTTTCATGATTATTAAGACAACCTTAGCATCTGGAGAATGACAGTTTTAGATGAGGAGTTTTGATAGCTTATGAATAGCTCAGCTGAAATGTTAAATTTTATTATATTATAGGTTTATTCATAAAGAAGCTATAATCTTCAACTGAACTGTCACTATTCACACAGACCTAAGTGCACCCCCATAGTTATGCCAACTAACACTTCCTTTACTTTTTAGTTTAGCATTGCATATAAATTAAGTAGGTGCATATGGTATGTATTGTGTTAATTTTCAGAAAGGATTACTTTTAGAGTTTAAATTTGCAACAAGAATATTTCTGGATAAACATACCCTAGTAGATAAATAAGTGCTTTGTTTTTAAGCAAATATGGACAGGAAAATAAAGAATAAAAAGTCACCATAGTTACATGTTCAAAGCAGTTGGCAGGATTTATTTCCAGCACCAAGTGTAAACTGGGCATGAATCTAATCTGTTGTGAAAACATAAATGCAATGTCCAGCTATGCCAATAATGCTGTTGGCAGTAGTGCTTATATTCCTGATTTCCGTTCAAAATTGGGCTCTTGAATATGAGACTACAGAATCTCACAAGAGTAGAAGTTTCTCTCCTGTTGCTGTAACAAAGTAGAGTTAGAAATACTACTAAATGATTTTGTTCAAACTGTTTTTCTTTTAACTGTCTACAATACTACCTTTTATCAGTCATTTTTAGAAATATTTTACATGCCTTTTAATCTATAAACTAGAAAATTAGTTATCTACTAAAAACAACTGCATAAAAGAAAAGAGGAATTGTCCAGTCGTGGTGGGTCCTGTCTGTAATCCCAGCACTTTGGGAGGCTGAGGTGGGTGGATCACTTGAGCTCAGGAGTTGGAGACCAGTCTGGCCAACATGGTGAAGCCCTGTCTCCAGTAAAAATACAAAAAATAGCCAGACATGGTGGCAGGGCCCTGTAATCCCAGCTACTTGGGAGGCTGAGGCAGAAGAATCTCTTGAACTCAGGAGGCGGAGGTTGCAGTGAGCCGAGCTTGTGGAGATCCTGCCACTGCACTCCAACCTGTGCGACAGAGTGAGACTCCGTCTGACCAAAAAAAAGAAAAAGAAAAAGAAAAGAGGAAGAATTTTACGGATCACTCATACATGAAAGGAATCTTTCAAGTATTTTTAATATTTTAAAGTCAAGTGAGATTTATCCTCATTTTTCCAATATATTATTTTCAGCACTTCTCTACTGTGGGTGGTAACTTCTAATTAGCATCTCTAAATATATCAAACTCTTCAAAGTGTATTTTTGGAATGGATAAATTAATGAATTACTATTCTCAGAAGCAATGTGACACATGATTTTCTCTTCTAGATATAGGGTACATTGCGAATGGACCTCTTTATCATGAACAGGAAACTATCCAGGTCTCATTTCTATAGTACAGTCTTCATTTCACTGAAAATTATATGACCACTATCTCTATACTGTAAAACTGCCTTAACTGGGGAGAGACTACCTCACTCTGAATTTTTTTTTTAAAAAGAGTGGAGTTACTAGAGCTCACAGTTTAAAAAAAAAAAAAAAAAGATTAACTATGTTTTCTAAGATTAGGGATGTATGTGGTCATAATTCTACGAACCCTTGGATATTATCTTTAAAAATGATGGTGATTTTTGCATATGCATTTGGATAAAATCATCAAACATATAGAACTCCTAGGTTGTTGACTTCTTTTACTCCATAGTATTGTTCCCTAACTTGCTCAGCCACTTTCTTCCAGAACATGCCATTACCAATAACTAAGTCCTTTCCCTAATCTGTTAATCCTAACAAATTTTTCCTTGATCTCATCCACTTACAGTCTTTCTTCCCTCTTTATCCAGTTGAGATTACAAAGTTCATCTCTACATGACCATGTTGCATACACCCTTAACTTCCTTTCCCTTCTATCCTGGTAATCCTGGTGATGTCCCAGTCTCCAATTTCCCTGTTCCTACAGAATCTTGTGCGACTGATTCCACTGCTTATGCACAACCACTAAGCCCAGGTGGTTCCTCACCCTTGCTACATTTCTCTACTGTTATATTTTATCATTAAAACCAAATTCACACGTATCCATAAAACAGGTATGCATATAAAATAATGTGTTTATATCCACCAAGAATTTCTTCTGAATTTGTTACAATGTAATCAAGATATCACAGTAAATAAATAACATTAGTTAATGCTATGTCACAACAAAGAGTAAAAACTACAATAACCACTTCTATAATGTTGTTTGCAGGACTTAAGTCCAATATAAAGTAGAATGTGGTCCTGGATCTAAAACCCTATAAAAACATTAAAACAACATATTCAGAATATATCAATAATATTCTCTGCCATAGTCCTTGGTATTTCACAGTTGGCCTCTAGAGTCCCACTACATTGTCTTGGTCAGCTTATTCTACTGCTCTCTGAAATGACATTATCACAGCTCCTCCCATAGTTTCTTCCTTATTCTCACTTCCAACTGATGACATTAGTTCCTAATTCATTAAGAAAATGTGAGCAATCTAGACAGACTTCTCCAGACTGTTTCCAGTACACTTCCCATATACTCTGATCCCATGTTACGGCCATCTGCTTTGCTTTGCCTTCATACTTATACGGACAAACAATCTATGCCTCTGTCCAAGACCAGAGTTTCCATTCAGGTACCAGACCCCATCTCCCTATCCTTACCTACTTAAGGACATCAGTGCAGAAATTCTCCTCTCCTGCATCATCCATTTTTCACTCTCCGTTGAATCATCTCCATCAACATAATAACAGTAACAGAAAGCATTTTTGTACTGCTCACGATATTGCAGGCACTGCTGAACACAAATTTAATCCTTATAACAATTCACTGAGAAATATAACTTTATTACCATTCACTTTTTATAGATGAGGAATCTGGAGCACAAAGAAGGTAAAAACCTTGCCTAAGGAACAGAGATAATACATTATATAGAATGCTCTCTGACATTTGTCCTGCTGCCAGTACTAAAACTATATACTTCACATACCTCACTCAAGGGGAAGAAAAAGTATATCTCATGATAAATTAAAAATAAGGAATCACCTTGATGGATCCTTGTCCTTACAATAATAAAATAGTGAGTATTTTTGTTAAACCAGACTTCTTAACGTAAACAATTTCATTGTTATTTTTTGATGTGTTGGTACTTGAAGACATGTTATATTGCTTATGAATATGAATATGACCTTTGAAAAAATGACCGGTTTTTAACTGTGTAAGCAGTTACACACTAAGTAATCATTAATTTTACATTTTGGCTGATTGCACTGGCTCACACCTGTAATCTCAGCACTTTGAGAGGCCGAGATAGGAAGACTGTTTGAGGCCAGGAGTTCGAGACAAGCCCAGGCAATGTAGTGAGACCTCGTTTCTACAATTTTTTTTTTTTTTTTTAATTAGCTGGGCCTGGTGATGCGCCTCTGTAGTCCCATCTACTTGGGAGGATGAGGTGAAAGAATTGCTTGAGGCCAACAGTTTAAGGCTTCAGTGAGCCATGATCATGCCACTTTTCAGGAGCCTGAGTGACAGAGTAAGACCCTCTGTCTCAAAAAATGCAAATTTTTACATTTGTCCTTTGCTGTGTTTTATATTTGACAACTCTTTCCTTCTGGAATGTGACTCCCTTGCTTTCTTTACAAGTATTGTTTTTTTCTGAATGAATTTGTCTCAAAGTCTTCTTTGAAAGTCATCATTAAAGGTTCCATTAAGTTATAATTCACTCGTGTTCTGTCGTCAAAGCCAACAGAAACATGTAGTCCAATGGCATACCTTGTCTGGACTTGGACAGGCTGAGTGCTCAGTTCGATTTCACTTGACTCCTCTGGCAAATCTCCTACATGGTGAGGAAGCTCTTCAGTTCTGCTCAGAAACTCTGTTTTTATGGCCAAGTCTGTTTTAGGTAATAACAATGGTGAAATCTGATTTTGAATCACAAAATTGACATGTAGTAGATGTCAGAATTTGTGTATCTTTCAGGTGCAGCTGATAAAAAGTCTGGAATCTGTTTTCTTATTAGTCTTTATATAATTTGTGTATCTCTGTTTGTTTGAAGATTCTCATAATTTTTACATATGAGAACCAAGCATTAAAATATTTTTGTTATTTTTCTAACCATCGAGGGAATCATCTCTGTTTATGATTAGTATTTGTACCAGTATCAGTTTCTCAATCAAAGAAAGCTTTTGCATGAAAGGAAATGAAATTTTGAACATACATTGGTCAACTTTTGATCATTGTTATGCAAGACCTCCAATGAGAAAATGATTCCAAATCGGTATCTCTTCAGGACTCCTTAAATAAAATTAATGAAAAAAGATTATTACTATTTTTAGAGAATGAAAGAAAAACTTTCAAAGCCTACACTGGTAAATTCATAAGAAAACCACAAAGTTGCTTAGAATTTTGATAATGATGCTTCTCCAAAGACCTGATGGGCTTAATTTATGTCTTTGTGTCTAAAAAGGACCAATAATCCTTAATAAATACTAGCACTTCCTTTTCTACTTCTTTATTAAAAAATGGCTTTTCTAAATTGGACAAGAGTAAAACTTTACATATTCTAAATATAAAATGTATTTGGAAGATGAATCTATACCCATTGTCTAAATATCAGGTGAATTTATAAACCAAATTATTAGATCTCTGAAAATGATGAAGTAGTACTACTATTTCCAGCTATGGTAGAGTAACTGGGATCAAAAGTATCCTCTTGTTATTAAAAATAACTAAAAATGAGATAAAATTATTAAAACAACTCTTTTCACTAATGACAAAAGGACAAAGAATTGTGACCTCTGACAGAAGTAATACAAATGAAGTGAGCACTACAATTGCCCTGACTTTTGGCCTAAATGCACTTTCTGAATTATGGTAAAGAGAGTAGGATCTAAAGCAGACAGGGTACAACAAAGTTGAAGAAACAAAAACCAGAGGACAAGGAGTCAGCTCCAGCAGTCATTTGTGAGGCAGACTACCAAGGAAGAAGGAGCTACTGCAAGTAAAGACTCTAGAAATTTACACAGTGACTCATGTATAGAAATCAAAATACATGAACTTGCGACGGCCAAATATTTTACAAATTTGATGATAAAAGGAAACCTACCTTTATTCATTTGCTGGAGCTGCTGTAACAAAATACTACAAATGGAGTGGCTCAGAACAACAGAAATTTAGTATCTAATAGTCTGGAGGCAAGAATTCAGAGATCAAGATATTGGTGAAGTTGATTCCATTGAAGCTATGGGAGAAAATCTTTTTTATACCTGCCTCCTAACTTGGGGTATTTCTTGGCATTCCTTAGCTTCTGTTGTATCACTCCAATCTCTGCCTTTAATGTCATGTGACATTCTTCCTCTGTGTATACATATTCAAATTTCCCCTTTTTATAAAGACATCAAGAAGCTCAGTTGATATTTGAAATAGACACCAGAAAACTCACACCAAGAAACATCATAATCAAATTGCTAAAAATAGTAACTTTTTTAAATCATGCAGAGTAAAGGGAACATTAAATAAAAGGAAAAAATAACTGAATAATTCTTATCTCAATCTATGAAAGCCAGAAGATGCTGAGATGACATTTTGAAAGTTCTTTTGTTCTCTTCTCTTTTCCTATCTTTCCTGAATAATTCAGTATTTTTCTTCTCTTCCTCATTCTCTTCTCTTTCCTTTCTCTTTTCATCCAGAAATATTTAATCCTAAAGTCATTTTTTTTTCAGAGAAGATAAAGACAATTTGGACATAATGGTATCCTGATGTGATGTGCAGAAATCTAATGGGGTTTGTATGGAGTTTATCCACATGGTGTAAATAGAAAATCTATTGGGGGGGGGCGGAGCAAGATGGCTGAATAGGAACAGCTCCAGTCTTCAACTCCCAGCACGAGCAACACAGAAGACCGGTGATTTCTGCATTTTCAACTGAGGTACTGGGGTCATCTCACTGGGGAGCGCTGGACAATAGGTGCTGGTCAGCTGCGGCAGCCCGACCAGCGAGAGCGGAAGCAGGGCGAGGCATTGCCTCACCTGGGAAGCGCAAGGGGGAAGAGAATCCCTTTTCCTAGCCAGGGGAACTGAGACACATAACACCTGGAAAATCGGGTAATTCCCACACCAATACTGCGCTTTAAGCAAATGGGCACACCAGAAGATTATACCCACACCTGGCCGGGAGGGTCCCACGGCCACGGAGCCTCCCTCATTGCTAGCACAGCAGGCTGCGATCTAACCGCAAGGCAGCAGCGAGGCTGGGGGAGGGCCGCCCGCCATTGCTGAGTCTTAAGTAGGTAAACAAAGCCGCTGGGAAGCTCGAACTGGGTGGAGCTCACAGCAGCTCAAGGAAACCTGCCTGCCTCTGTAGACTCCACCTCTGGGGACAGGGCACAGCTAAACAACAAAAGGGGAAGCAGCAGAGGCCTGTGCAGACGCGAACGACTCTGTCTGACAGCTTTGAAGAGAGCAGTGGATCTCCCAACACTGAGGTTGAGATCTGAGAAGGGACAGACTGCCTGCTCAAGTGGGTCCCTGAACCCTGAGTGGCCTAATTGGGAGACATCCCCCACTAGGGGCAGTCTGACACCCCACACCTCACAGGGTGGAGTACACCCCTGAGAGGAAGCTTCCAAAGTAAGAATCAGACAGGTACACTCGCTGTTCAGCAATATTCTATCTTCTGCAACCTCTGCTGCTGATACCCAGGCAAACAGGGTGTGGAGTGGACCTCAAGCAATCTCCAACAGACCTACAGCTGAGGGTCCTGACTATTAGAAGGAAAACTAACAAACGGGAAGAACACCTATACCAAAACCCCATCAGTACGCCACCATCATCAAAGACCACAGGCAGATAAAACTACAAAGATGGGGAAGAAGCAGGGCAGAAAAGCTGGAAATTCAAAAAATAAGAGCGCATCTCCCCCTGCAAAGGAGCGCAGCTCTTTGCCAGCAATGGATCAAAGCTGGTCAGAGAATGACTTTGACGAAATGAGAGAAGAAGGCTTCAGTCCATCAAACTTCTCAGAGCTAAAGGAGGAATTACGTACCCAGTGCAAAGAAACTACAAATCTTGAAAAAAGAGTGGAAGAATTGATAGCTAGAAGAATTAATGCAGAGAAGGTCATGAATGAAATGACAGAGATGAAAACCATGACACGAGTAATACGTGACAAATCCACAAGCTTCAGTAACCGGCTCGATCAACTGGAAGAAAGAGTATCAGCGATTGAGGATCAAATGAATGAAATGAAGTGAGAAGAGAAACCAAAAGAAAAAAGAAGAAAAGAAATGAACAAAGCCTGCAAGAAGTATGGGATTATGTAAAAAGACCAAATCTATGTCTGATTGGGGTGCCTAAAAGTAAGGGGGAAAATGGAGCCAAGTTGGAAAACACTCTTCAGGATATCATCCAGGAGAACTTCCCCAACCTAGTAGGGCAGGCCAACATTCAAATTCAGGAAATACAGAGAACACCAAAAAGATACTCCTCGAGAAGAGCAACTCCAAGACACATAATTGCCAGATTCACCAAAGTTGAAATGAAGGAAAAAATCTTAAGGGCAGCCAGAGAGAAAGGTCGGGTTACCCACAAAGGGAAGCCCATCAGACTAACAGCAGACCTCTCGGCAGAAACTCTACAAGCCAGAAGAGAGTGGGGGCCAATATTCAACATTCTTAAAGAAAAGAACTTTCAACCCAGAATTTCATATCCAGCCAAACTAAGTTTCATAAGAGAAGGAGAAATAAAATCCTTTACAGATAAGCAAATGCTTAGAGATTTTGTCACCACCAGGCCTGCCTTACAAGAGACCCTGAAGGAAGCCCTAAACATGGAAAGGAACAACCGGTACCAGCCATTGCAAAAACATGCCAACATGTAAAGACCATCGAGGCTAGGAAGAAACTGCATCCACTAACGAGCAAAATAACCAGTTAATATCATAATGGCAGGATCAAGTTCACACATAACAATATTAACCTTAAATGTAAATGGACTAAATGCTCCAATTAAAAGACACAGACTGGCAAACTGGATAAAGAGTCAAGACCCATCAGTCTGCTGTATTCAGGAGACCCATCTCACATGCAGAGACATACATAGGCTCAAAATAAAGGGATGGAGGAAGATCTACCGAGCAAATGGAGAAGCAAAAAAAGCAGGGGTTGCAATCCTAGTCTCTGATAAAATAGACTTTAAACCATCAAAGATCAAAAGAGACAAAGAAGGCCATTACATAATGGTAAAGGGATCAATTCAACAGGAAGAGCTAACTATCCTAAATATATATGCACCCAATACAGGAGCACCCAGATTCATAAAGCAAGTCCTTAGAGACTTACAAAGAGACTTAGACTCCCATACAATAATAATGGGAGACTTCAACACTCCGCTGTCAACATTAGACAGATCAACGAGACAGAAAGTTAACAAGGATATCCAGGAATTGAACTCATCTCTGCACCAAGCGGACCTAATAGACATCTACAGAACTCTCCACCCCAAATCAACAGAATATACATTCTTCTCAGCACCACATCGCACTTATTCCAAAATTGACCACATAATTGGAAGTAAAGCACTCCTCAGCAAATGTAAAAGAACAGAAATTATAACAAACTGTCTCTCAGACCACAGTGCGATCAAACTAGAACTCAGGACTAAGAAACTCAATCAAAACCGCTCAACTACATGGAAACTGAACAACCTGCTCCTCAATGACTACCGGGTACATAATGAAATGAAGGCAGAAATAAAGATGTTCTTTGAAACCAATGAGAACAAAGATACAACATACCAGAATCTCTGGGACACATTTAAAGCAGTGTGTAGAGGGAAATTTATAGCACTAAATGCCCCCAAGAGAAAGCTGGAAAGATCTAAAATTGACACTCTAACATCACAATTAAAAGAACTGGAGAAGCAAGAGCAAACACATTCAAAAGCTAGCAGAAGGCAAGAAATAACTAAGATCAGAGCAGAATTGAAGGAGATAGAGACACAAAAAACCCTCCAAAAAATTTATGAATCCAGGAGGTGGTTTTTTGAAAAAATCAACAAAATTGACAGACCGCTAGCAAGACTAATAAAGAAGAAAAGAGAGAAGAATCAAATAGATGCAATAAAAAATGACAAAGGGGATATCACCACGGACCTCACAGAAATACAAACTACCATCAGAGAATACTATAAACACCTCTATGCAAATCAACTAGAAAATCTAGAAGAAATGGATAATTTCCTGGACACTTACACTCTCCCAAGACTAAACCACGAAGAAGTTGAATCCCTGAAGAGACCAATAGCAGGCTCTGAAATTGAGGCAATAGTTAATAGCCTACCCACCAAAAAAAGTCCAGGACCAGATGGATTCACAGCTGAATTCTACCAGAGGTACAAGGAGGAGCTGGTACCATTCCTTCTGAAACTATTCCAATCAATTAAAAAAGAGGGAATCCTCCCTAACTCATTTTATGAGGCCAACATCATCCTGATACCAAAGCCTGGCAGAGACACAACAAAAAAAGCAAATTTTAGACCAATATCCCTGATGAACATCGATGCAAAAATCCTCCATAAAATACTGGCAAACCGGATTCAGCAGCACATCAAAAAGCTTATCCACCATGATCAAGTGGGCTTCATCCCTGGGATGCAAGGCTGGTTCAACATTCGCAAATCAATAAACGTAATCCAGCATATACACAGAACCAAAGACAAGAACCACATGATTATCTCAATAGATGCAGAAAAGGCTTTTGACAAAATTCAACAGCCCTTCATGCTAAAAACGCTCAATAAATTCGGTATTGATAGAACGTACCTCAAAATAATAAGAGATTTTTATGACAAACCCACAGCCAATATCATACTGAATGGGCAAAAACTGGAAAAATTCCCTTTGAAAACTGGCACAGGACAGGTATGCCCTCTGTCACCACTCCTATTTAACATAGTGTTGGAAGTTTTGGCTAGGGCAATCAAGCAAGAGAAAGAAATCAAGGGTATCCAGTTAGGAAAAGAAGAAGTCAAATTGTCCCTGTTTGCAGATGACATGATTGCATATTTAGAAAACCCCATTGTCTCAGCCCAAAATCTCCTTAAGCTGATAAGCAACTTCAGCAAAGTCTCAGGATACAAAATTAATGTGCAAAAATCACAAGCATTCTTATACACCAGTAACAGACAAACAGAGAGCCAAATCATGAATGAACTTCCATTCACAATTGCTTCAAAGAGAATAAAATACCTAGGAATCCAACTTACAGGGGATGTAAAGGACCTCTTCAAGGAGAACTACAAACCACTGCTCAGTGAAATCAAAGAGGACACTAACAAATGGAAGAATATACCATGCTCATGGATAGGAAGAATCAAGATCGTGAAAATGGCCATACTGCCCAAGGTTATTTATAGATTCAATGCCATCCCCATCAAGCTACCAATGAGTTTCTTCATAGAATTGGAAAAAACGGCTTTAAAGTTCATATGGAACCAAAAAAGAGCCCGCATTGCCAAAACAATCCTAAGTCAAAAGAACAAAGCTGGAGGCATCACGCTACCTGACTTCAAACTATACTACAAGGCTACAGTTACCAAAACAGCATGGTACTGGTACCAAAACAGAGCTATAGACCAATGGAACAGAACAGAGTCCTCACAAATAATACCACACATCTACAGCCATCTGATCTTTGACAAACCTGAGAGAAATAAGAAATGGGGAAAGGATTCCCTATTTAATAAATGGTGCTGGGAAAATTGGCTAGCCATAAGTAGAAAGCTGAAACTGGATCCTTTCCTTACTCCTTATACGAAAATTAATTCAAGATGGATTAGAGACTTAAATGTTCGACCTAATACCATAAAAACCCTAGAAGGAAACCTAGGTAGTACCATTCAGGACATAGGCATGGGTAAGGACTTCATGTCTAAAACACCAAAAGCAATGGCAACAAAAGCAAAAATTGACAAATGGGGTCTAATTAAACCAAAGAGCTTCTGCACAGCAAAAGAAACTACCATCAGAGTGAACAGGCAACCCACAGAATGGGAGAAAATTTTTGCAATCTACTCATCTGACAAAGGGCTAATATCCAGAATCTACAAAGAACTCAAACAAATTTACAAGAAAAAAGCAAACAACCCCATCAAAAAGTGGGCAAAGGATATGAACAGACATTTCTCAAAAGAAGACATTCACACAGCCAACAGACACATGAAAAAATGTTCATCATCCCTGGCCATCAGAGAAATGCAAATCAAAACCACAATGAGATACCATCTCACACCAGTTAGAATGGCAATCATTAAAAAGTCAGGAAACAACAGGTCCTGGAGAGGATGTGGAGAAATAGGAACACTCTTACACTGTTGGTGGGATTGTAAACTAGTTCAACCATTATGGAAAACAGTATGGCGATTCCTCTAGGATCTAATACTAGATGTACCATATGACCCAGCCATCCCACTACTGGGTATATACCCAAAAGATTATAAATCATGCTACTATAAAGACACATGCACACGTATGTTTATTGCGGCACTATTCACAATAGCAAAGATTTGGAATCAACCCAAATGTCCATCTGTGACAGACTGGATTAAGAAAATGTGGCACATATACACCATGGAATATTATGCAGCCATAAAAAAAGATGAATTTGCGTCCTTTGTAGGGACATGGATGCAGCTGGAAACCATCATTCTTAGCAAACTATCACAAGAAGAGAAAACCAAACACCGCATGTTCTCACTCATAGGTGGGAACTGAACAATGAGATCACTTGGACTCGGGAAGGGGAACATCACACATCGGGGCCTATCATGGGGAGCGGGGAGGAGGGAGGGATTGCATTAGGAGTTATACCTGATATAAATGACGAGTTGATGGGTGCTGACGAGTTGATGTGTGCAGCACACCAACATGGCACAAGTATACATATGTGACAAACCTGCACGTTATGCACATGTACCCTAGAACTTAAAGTATAATAAAAAAAAAAAAAAAGAAAATCTATTTGGGGACATGGTCTGGCACAGGAGTTGGGTCCAAGTGGGGTTAGGAGGGCATCTATGCTTCCTAGACCAGCATGGGAAGTCGAAGTCTACAGTAAGGAGTCAATAAATGAACAAAATCTGGAACAGAAATAAATATGTAAGCATGTATAGCTCTGTCCACTTGAAAGGATGTAGAGCAGCAAGCCACTCCCACAACAGTCATGAGCACTCGTATCACCAGATCTTGGCTTCTACGTGTCATTTTTCTTTTACAGAAACCTTGGTTCTTTGGAGAAATGACTGAATCCAGGGATAGAGCTGGGAAATACAAGATGTATCTGATACTTCTTGTCATGCAAGAAAGCAAAAAAAAAATCATAAAATAAAACAATAGGGGTGTCAGAAAGACAGAAAAGCCAGCTTGAATTTACTCTCGCTAAATCTGGGACAAATATAAATAATAACACATTAAATTTTTCTTAAATTCTATAAATGTATGATTAAATTAGCAAAGATAAGTAAAGAACAGAGGAGCTGCCTAGTTTCAAAATTACTTATTAATAACAAATGGAAAAAGAATAAATTTACAGTTGGAGAAGATGAGCACCACTTAAATCAAGTGATTACAATAAACATTACCAAAAATTGGACAAAGAAAAGTGGTTCTACCCATTGAATGTTGCTTTTGTCCATTTTGTGTTGCTATAACAAAGTATCCAAGATTGGGTAATTTATAAAGAAAAAAGTTTACAGTCATGCTTAACAATGGAGACACGTTCTGAGCAATTATTAAGTGATTTTGACACTGTGTGAGCTTAAAGAGTGTATTTACACACAACTAGATGGTACTACTATACACCTAGGCTATATGGCATATAGCCTATTGTTTCTAGGCTATAAACCTGTAGAGCATGTTACTGTATTGAATACTGTAAGCACCTTTAACACAATAATAAATGTGTATCTAAACACTTCTAAACATAGAAAAGGTACAGTAAAAATACGATGTTGAATCTTGTGAGACCACTCTCATATATACTGTCTATTGTTGGCCGAAAGCTCCTTATGCAACACACAACTGTATTTGGCTCATGATTCTGGAGCTGGGAAGTCCAAGGGTAGGCAGCACATCTGGTGAGAGTTGTGTGCCACTTTAACTCATGGTGGAAAATGAAAGGGGAAGTGGATGTGTGCAAACAGACCAAATATGAGAGGAAACCACCCACTCTCACAGCAATTAATTCAGTCCTACATAAGAAATAACTTACTCCTCTGAACCATCATCAATCTTATTCATGAAGGATCTCCCCCAGGACCCAAACATCTCCCACCACACTCTACTTCCCAAAACTGTCACCCTGAGAATCGAATTTCAATATGAGTTTTGATGGGATCCAAACCACAGCAGATGCAATGAGGACACAGCATCGTTTCTTTTATATTCCTAACAAAGATAGATAAACTGAATCTAATCCCAAGGAAATATCAGACAAATTAAAATTGACAGTACTTTAAAAAATAACTGGCCTATAGTTCCCATAACAATCAAAGGCCTAGAAGTCAAAGAAAGACTGAAAAACTGCATCAGATTGAAAGGGACTAAGGAAATTTGACAACTAAATGAAGGGTTTGAATCTGAATTAGATCTTTCTGCTAAAAAGAACTTTATTGGGAAAATGCTGAAACTTGAATGGGGCATGATAAATAGGTGGTAGAAACACATCAGTGTTATTTTATCTGTCACAGTATTGTGGTTATGCAGGGAATGTTCTTGTTTTTAGGAAACACATTCAAAGTTTTTACATCTATTAGAATATCAAATTGGCAGGCTCCTTTCTAATGGTTAAGGAAAAAAATCTTGTTCTTTTCTTGAAGCTTTTTCATAAGTTTTAGATTGATTTATAAAGCATTGCAATAAAAGTTTACACTCCACAGGGTTACACAAAGCTTCATTTCAAAAAAAAAATCATATATTAAAAATAAATCCTAAAAGTTAAAGCCAGGTGTATTGGGAGAGTGTATTTGTAAAACTTATTGAAAGCCAATTCCACATAGGTACAACTTTGTTAACGAATCAGGCAAATGCTTCTCTTTTACACATAAGAATTTAAAAATCGGCCGGGTGTGGTGGCTCACGCTTTCAATCCCAGCACTTTGGGAGGCCAAGGCAGGTAGATCACGAGTTCAGGATTTCAAGACCTGGCCAAGATGGTGAAACCTCATCTCTAAAAACACAAAAATCAGCCAGTCCTGGTGGTGGGCACCTGTAATCCTAGCTACTAGGGAGGTAGAGGCAGGGAATTGCTTGAACCCAAGAGGCAGAGGTTGCAGTGAGCCGAGATCTTGCCACTGCACTCCAAACTGGGCGACAGAGCAAGACTCCATCTCAATAATAATAATAATAATAATAATAATAATGATTTAAAAATCACATTATAGCCTTGTAAAGATCTTGTAGGGACATGGATATAAACAGGATTACATATTTCATGGTGAATTTGATTAATACAGTTCTCAGTAACACTGTATCAAGAAGATCTCAGAAGTCACATCTAGTCTCTATGAGAATCTTGTGAACAATTAGTGATCAAGCATTTGCATGTGGAAAATAGCCAAAATATTTGCCTCACAGCAAATAAACTTACTAAGAAAATATATTCATTTAAATTAAAGGGTTTTCCAAGAATATCAAGATAGGCTATCTTTATGATAAAAATATATTTATAGCCATCCTTTCTCAATTTAATCTTGAGTTGTGTAAATCTGGTGAAAATCATGTTGATCTTTGATTTTAATATAAGTAGAAAAATGGAACACAAGAAAGACTTTTTTTAAAAAGATTTGTAGTTTCTG
The DNA here is from genome assembly GCF_007565055.1 of Rhinopithecus roxellana. Taxonomy (NCBI): domain Eukaryota; kingdom Metazoa; phylum Chordata; class Mammalia; order Primates; family Cercopithecidae; genus Rhinopithecus; species Rhinopithecus roxellana. Next base: position 65,893,762 of record NC_044552.1, read on the forward strand.
AAATTAAAAGAGAAACATCAATAAACAAAGCCAACTGTCTGAGATGCACATATTGTTAGTTGAAACATATCTAACCACCAAAAATATTTTCTTGATCTATATACATAAGCAAGAATTAGTAACACAGCTAAAAACTGCTATCCCCTGGGGAAAACATACACTTACCATGTTACAAAGGCAACTAAATGAGTTAGTGTTTCTGTTTTAATCCAAAAGTGCCCCGATATTATTTATTTATAAACAAAGCAGTGGCATACCCAGGGTTCCTTTGGGTTTGTGAGGTAACATGAGATCTAAATCCAGTCTGTTGAATTTCAGACTTACAAAATTGTTATTAAATAAAGAATGTGATTTTTCAAAACTCTCAAATATTTTCTCCAAAATCATTCCATCAAAAATGTTTTCTTAAGCTAAAGTCCTAAGAAAGATATTTCTGTACAAATATTTCCAAAACAGAACTTTCTAGTCTGAATTTTCCCTCCAACTTCTATATGTGTAACATTTTCTTGCTATTTAAATTACGTAAGTATTTGAGGTAAAATAAATATTCTAAACAGGTCATACTAAAGGCGAATTGCAATTTTTTTAACTAATGAGTGGAAGGAGTATTGACCAATATTTGGAGGAGCTACTAGTGCAAAAGTAACCAAAAAAGCTCAAACATTACCAAAATGAGCATAGAAGTAATCAGCCTCCAAAGTGTATGTTTATTGATCAGCCACTATTAAAATATATAGCTCCATCTTTATCATTCATATCCAATCAAGTGCTATCTTTTAATTTCTTTTTTTTTTTTTTTTTTTTTTTTGAGACGGGGTCTCGCTCTGTCACCCAGGCTGGAGTGCTGTGGCCGGATCTCAGCTCACTGCAAGCTCCGCCTCCCGGGTTCACGCGATTCTCCTGTCTCAGCCTCCCGGGTAGCTGGGACTACAGGCGCCGCCACGTCGCCCGGCTAGTTTTTTGTAGTTTTTAGTAGAGACGGGGTTTCACCGTGTTAGCCAGGATGGTCTCGATCTCCTGACCTCGTGATCCGCCCGTCTCGGCCTCCCGAAGTGCTGGGATTACAGGCTTGAGCCACCGCGCCCGGCCTTATCTTTTAATTTCTTGCCAGAAATATTACAGCATTATGTGCATAGTTATCCACATCCACCATTTTTAATGCTTTTAGTAAAATAATAAGAGTTATTTAGGATAAACCCACTGTCAATATCATATTAAATGGGCAAAAGCTGGAAGAATTCCTTTTGAAAACCAATACAAGACAAGGATGCCCTTTCTCACCATTCCTATTCAACATAGTATTGGAAGTTCTGGCCAGGGCAATCAAGCAAAAGAAAGAAATAAAGGTATTTAAATAGGAAGAGAGAAAGTCAGATTGCCTCTGTTTGCAAAAGACATGATTGCATATTTAGAAAACCCCATTATCTCAGTCCCAAACCACCTTAAATTGATAGGTAACTTCAGCAAAGTCTCAGGATAGAAAATCGATGTGAAAAAATCACAAGCATTCCTTTACACCAACAATCGAAAAGCAGAGAGCCAAATCATATGTGAACTGCCATTCACAATCACTACAAAGAGAATAAAATACCTAGGAATAGAGCTAACAACAAACGTGAAGGACCTTTTCAAGGAGAACTACAAACTACTGCTCAAGGAAATTAGAGAGGATGCTAACAAATGGAAAAACGTTCCATCCTCATAGATAGAAAGAATCAATATTGTGAAAATGTCCATGCTGCCCAAAGTAATATACAGATTCAATGCTATTCCCATCAAACTACCATGGACATTCTTCACAGAATTAGAAAAAACTATTTTAAATTTCATATGGAATTAAAGAAGATCCTGTATAGCTAAGACAATCCTAAGCAAAAAGAACAACATCACGCTACCTGACTTCAAACTATACTACAAGGCTACAGTAACCAAAACAGCATGGTACTCATACCAAAACAGACATATAGACCAATGGAGCAGAACAGAGACCTCAGAAATAACACCACACATCTACAACCACCTGATCTTCAACAAACCTGACAAAAGCAATGGGGAAAGAATTTGCTATTCAGTAAATGGCATTGGGAAAACTGGCTAGCCATATGCAGAAAATATAACTGGACCCCTTCCTTATACCTTATACAAAAATTAACTCAAGAGGAATTAAAGACTTAGATGTAAAACCCAAAACTATTAAAACTCTAGAAGAAAACCTAGGCAATAGCATTCAGGACATAGGCATGGGCAAAGACTTCATGACAAAAACATCAAAAGCAATTGTGACAAAAGCCAAAATTGACAAATGAGATCTAATTAATTCTTCACAGCAAAAGAAACTGTCATCAGAGTGAACAGGCAACCTACAGAAAGGAGAAATTTTTTTCAGTCTACCCATTTGACAAAGGTCTAATATCCAGAATTTACAAGGAACTTAAATAAATATAAAAGAAAAAAACAACCCCATTGAAAAGTGGACAAAATATATGAACAGATACTTCTCAAAAGAAGACATTCACGCAGCCAAAAAACTATGAAAAAAAGCTCAACATCACCGACCGTCAGAGCAATGCAAATCAAAACCACAATGAGATACCATCTCACGCCAGTTAGACTGATGATCATTAAAAAGTCAGGAAACAATAGATGCTGGCAAGACTGTGGAGAAATAGGAACACTTTTGCACTGTTGGTGGAAGTATAAATTAGTTCAGCCATTGTGGAAGACAGTATGGTGATTCCTCAAGGATCTAGAAGGAAATACCATTTGACCCAGCAATCCTATTATTGAGTGTCTACTGAAAGGAATATAAATCATTCTACTATAAAGACACATGCACCCATATGTTTATTGCAGCACTATCTATGATAGCAAAGACATGGAACCAACCCAAATGCCCCTCAATGAGAGACTGGATAAAGAAAATGTGGTATATATACACCATGGAATACTATGCAGCCATAAAAAAGAATGAGATCATGTCCTTTACAGGGACATGGATAAAGCTAGAAGCCATCATTCTCAGCAAACTAACACAGGAACGGAAAACCAAATATTGCATGTTCTCACTCATAAATGGGAGTTGAGCAATGAGAACATGTGGACACAGAGAGGGGAACAACAAACACCAGGGCCTGTTGGGAGATGGAGGGTGAGGGGAGTGAACTTAGAGGATGGATCAGTAGGTGCACCAAACTGCCACGGCATGTGTATACCTATGTAACAAAGGTGCACATTCTGCACATGTATCCCATTTTTTTTTAATAAATTTTTTTAAAAAGTCAAAGGAAGAAATTACAAGTATCCTTCTACCCATTCAAGAGTAACTTCTGTTTCTGAGCTTGTTCACTTACTCACTCTACCTGACATTTACAATGAGCCTATCACGGGCCAGCTACTGTGCTGGAGGCAATAGAGAACAGGACCCAACATCCATGGGCTTGCTGACCATCAGGGAGGAGGAGACACATTAAATTAACTGTGAAGCAGATTAGGAAAGGGAAAGTAAGCAGCTCTGGACATGGGGCAGGGAACAGTAACTGTGTTTCCTGTAAAAGTACTTACCAGGGAACTGATGTTAAAACTGAGAGCCCTCAGAAATAATACCACACATCTACAACCATCTGATCTTTGACAAACCTGAGAAAAATAAGAAATGGGGAGAGGATTCCCTATTTAATACATGGTGCTGGGAAAACTGGCTAGTCATATGTAGAAAGCTGAAACTGGATCCCTTCATTACATCTTTTACAAAAATTACTTCAAGATGGATTAGAGACTTAAATGTTAGACCTAAAACCATAAAAACCCTGGAAGAAAACCTAGGCAATACCATTTAGGACATAGGCATGGGCAAGGACTTCATGTCTGAAACACCAAAAGCAATGGCAACAAAAGCCAAAATTGACAAATGGGATCTAATCAAATTAAAGAGCTTCTGCACAGCAAAAGAAACTACCACCAGAGTGAATAGGCAACCTACAGAATGGGAGAAAATTTTTGCAATCTACTCATCAGACAAAGGGCTAATATCCAGAACCTACAAAGAACTCAAACAAATTTACAGGAAAAAAACAACCCCATCAAAAAGTTGGTGAAGGATATGAACAGGCATTTTTCAAAAGAAGACATTTATGCAGCCAACAGACACATGAATAAATGCTCATCATCACTGGTCATCAGAGAAGTGCAAATCAAAACGACAATGAGATACCATCTCACACCAGTTAGAATGGTGATCATTAACAAGTCAGGAAACAACAGGTGCTGGAGAGGATGTGGAGAAATAGGAACACTTTTATACTGTTGGTGGGATTGTAAACTAGTTCAACCATTGTGGAAGACAGTGTGGTGATTCCTCAAGGATCTAGAACTAGAAATACCATTTGACCCAGCCATCCCATTACTGGGTATATACCCAAAGAGGTATAAATCATGCTGCTATAAAGACACATGCATATATATGTTTATTGCAGCACTATTCACAATAGCAAAGACTTGGGACCAACCCAAATGTCCATCAATGACAGACTGGATTAAGAAAATGTGGGACACATACACCATGGAATACTATGTAGCCATAAAGAAGGATGAGTTCATGTCCTTTGTAGGGACATGGATGCAGCTGGAAACCATCATTCTCAGCAAACTATCGCAAGAACAGAAAACCAAACACTGCATGTTCTTACTGATAGGTGGGAATTGAACAATGAGAACACTTGGACACAGGAAGGGGAACATCACCCACTGGGGCCTGTCGTGGGGTGAGGGGACGGGGGAGGGATAGCATTAGGAGATATACCTAATGTAAATGAGGAGTTAATGGGTGCAGCACACCAACGTGACATGTATACATATGTAACAAATCTGCACGTTGTGCACATGTACCCTAGAACTTAAAGTATAATAAAAAATAAATAAATTAATAATAAAAAAAAAAAAAAAAACTGAGACCTGAAGGAAGAGTAGGATTTCGTAAGATAAATAGAGAAAGAGAGACCAGAGATCCAGGCAGATGAAAGATGATGTTCAAAGACATGGATCAAGAAAAACAGAATGGGGCATTTGAAGACCTGCAATAACTTTAGTACCCTGGAGCCACTGAAGGGATAGTGGTGGCCAGGCTGCCTCACACTGGTTATGGATGAGGCTAGAGATGCAAGTACCACACAGATGATTCAGGGCTTACATTTAAGTCAACTTTTTGAGACTGGAGTAGTTTTTTTAGAGTTATGGGAAGTCATTTAAAAGTTTCATTCAGGAAGTGACCCTTGGTGATGATTCACACTTTTAAAATGTCATATGTCCAGGAATTGTTTACTAAATGCTAAACAGACCTAAGCGATCAAAACAAATTTCTGGTGCATTTTCTTGAATAGTTCTGTCATCTTTAGTACTGTTCTACAAATTCCATCCGACTTTGCCTCCCTGAATGGTGATCTCTATTTCTTTTTATTTATTTATTTATTTATTTATTTATTTATTTATTTATTTATTTAGATGGAGTTTTGCTCTTGTTGCCCAGGCTGGAGTGCAATGGCACGATCTCAGCTCACTGCAACCTCTGCCTCCCGGGTTCAAGCAATTCTCCTGCCTTAGCCTCCCAAGTAGCTAGGATTACAGGCATGCACCACCACGCCTGGCTAATTTTGTATTTTTAGTAGAGATGGGGTTTCTCCATGTTGGTCAGGCTAGTCTTGAACTCCTGACCTCAGGTGATACTCCCGCTTTGGCCTCCCAAAGTGTTAGGATTATAGGCGTGAGTCACCGCACCCGGGTGATCTCTGTTTCTTTGATTCAATGAGGCCTCCTGTGAGACAGCCAGGTGGGAGGGGCTCCCAGGTAAAACTGCAGCCTGCCTGTGTACTGGGGTGGAGACTCAGAAAATCGGGCCCTTTGCACTGGGGAGGAGCCTAGCCCCTCCTCTTCTTGTGAGGAACCTCTGATTCAAACAGCAAGGCAGGAAGTGCCCCAGCAGGGACTCTAGCCTTGAGGAGAGTCCCTTTTCCTCTGCCCTGCTTTTTTTTTTTTTTTTTCCTTTCATCCAATAAAACCCTGCTTTACTCACTCTTCAAACTGTCTGCAAGCCTAAACTTTCATGACCTTGGGACAAGGACCCTGTCTTCAACTGAACTAAGGAAAAGTCCTGCAATGCTTGCACTGTTTAGAATTTCCTCCCTGCATCCCCATTGGGAAAGTGCCTCTAAGTTCTCAGTGTTTCCCTGCTCTTAGGGATCACAGTCCTGACCTGCTGGTTATCCAATGTCTAAAAATGGTTGCCACATATATTCTGTAGTTTTCTACTTGTTCATAGTGGAATAGTAAGTCTGGTTCCAGTTACTCCCTTGTGACAGGGAACAGTCTCTGCCTGTTGTCTCTACTTAGATGATATGTGTATTTTGGAGGCTTCAGGGGAGCCATGCTCCCTCTCCCCAACTCACTCCTTTGAGCCACAAACGGAAGCAACTAGCTCAATATTGTCTAATAATTTTTTAGAGGTTTCACCAAAAAGGCAAATTTGTATTTATTGTATTCAGTTTACTGTTACAGAGAAATGCATGCTATTTTAAACAATAATAAAAGCAACTACATATGATCTATTATTATTTATTGCATACCAAGTTTTGTGATATTGCTTTTCATAATTTTTTTAACTTAAATTTCTTACAAAATCCTGATAAAAGAGGGCATGGCATACTTAATTTTACTCATGAAGAAATCCACACAGTGGTTCTCCCAAAGTCAAATGAGTAATAAGTGATAACAAACTTTGAACTTGTCTGTTTACCTCTTTTCATTATCTTCTAATTCACTATAGGTATGTCTCCTAACAAAATTACCTTTCAGGAAAATTGAGTCCTCTGAAAAACATTTCTGTGGGTGCTAGTATCTCACTATACTTTTTAGAATCAAGGCTGTCTTGTTCATATTTACATATTTTCTTCTAATGCATTCCGAATGTCTATACCTTTCCTAGGAACAAAACTAAACTGAGAATCAATGTGCAACTTAAACTACATTCTCAGTTCCCAACTAAGGATTGGACCAATTGGAGCTGTTATTAAGGTTATGCGGATTCTAAATCTAAATTTAAAATTGTTTCTAAGAACGGAGAAGCGTCTAGCATTTTATGCAGAAACATGCTGTGTTGAGAATGCTTACTGTTAAGACAATTTTTTAATGGAAGAAATCTAATATTCAGAAAGAGATGAGCTGACTGGAACAAAAAAACTCTCAGTAGCAACATTTTTAAAAATAATGGTTTCAGATTAGTTCCATGATTAAAGAGACAGCAAATTGATATGGTATTGGAGAATATGCAATTGAAAATTATTCAAAGTTATTCGTTAGTCAATATTACCTCTTTCTTATCAAAACCTCTGAAAAGTTTATAGCCAATAACAGATTCATTGACTAAACTAGAAATAGAAAACTTCTACTGCAGATGCTATGGTTTCTATGGAACGTATTAGACGATAGTGCTGTACTTCCCATAACTAATATGTTGTGATTATTTTCCTTTTTTCTTTTTCTGTTTTTTAAGTCTCATTTCTCTTTTTGATATCTCTCCATCTATTTTTTCTTTTCCAATTTCCTTTTTATTTTTTTCTAAAATTTACATCAAAATTTAAATTAATACCCAATTCAAACTGTAAATTATATTTTTAGTTCAACCATAGGAAAATATAAGCCAGTCTAACATCACTCAATTTGGGAAGGAGAAATCTTCCGAGTTTGTCAATAACAGAAAGAACCCAGGTCAAACGGCTAGCCATTTCTAATGAGTGCTGCCTCCCATTCCCCTCATGAAGGCAAGCAGAGAGACAAACAAGTCACAACAGTTTCAGAAGTTAAAGATAACATGCAATGTTTGTTTTTTCCCCAAAAGTCTGACAGAAAAAAAATCCAAATTCTAGAGCAGATGAGGTTGGATTAAGAAAAATCAGTGATATATCTCTGGTTGCATCCTGCAACAGAACAGCAGGTAAGACCGGAAAGAGGAAGGAAGGAACTTGGACCAAGTAGCATAGAATGCTGGCAGAAACAGAAGAACTCTGCTTCGGGGTGCAGGTGACAAACAGTGCAAGGGTGGTGGGGAGAGGGTCAGCACCCCCAGCTTGCTGGAACACTGCAGCCAGACTCCAGCAGGGTGCGCACAGAAGACAGTTCTCTGAGACTCTGTCTCCTTAGCAGTCCCTGGAGGCCTTGGGAGGAACAGCAGCCCTGACATTCAAGCACAGAGGTTGTGACTGAGCTTCCTGTTCTGGAATTCATGGGTCTGGAATCCGAACTCCAGGTTGGAAGAGAGCCAATCACAAGTCAGCTCCCTCTGCAGCTGCATACACAGAAGGGAGAAGACAGAGAGGATGAGTCACATGCTCCTGACCCTTTCACACACATTAGTCTTCTAGAAAATATATTCTATTCAATGTACTAGAAGTAGATGAATTTGATTAGCACTTTTTCTAGAATAAACTGTAGGTTCAGCTAAAGTTGAGGAGGCAGAAGTATAAGAAAAAAACTTTCTCCTCTGGAGGTCTACTCAATGCAGTACCCAATGAAATTTCCTCTTTCGGAAGGAAAGTGACAGAGTGGTCTCCAGATGCCTCATATATATGCCAGTAAAGGAATGTATTAGTCCATTTTCATGCTGCTGATAAAGACATACCTGAGACTGGGTAATTTATACAGAAAAAGAGGTTTAATGGACTCACAGTTCCACACGGCTAGGGAGGCCTCATGATTATGGTGGAAGGTGAAGGAGGAGCAAAGGCGTATCTTACATGGTGGCAGGCAAGAGAACATGGGCAGAGGAAGTACCCACTGCAAAACCATCAGATCTCATGAGACTTATTCTCTATCATGAGAACAGCATGAGAAAGACTCACCCCCGTGATTCAATTATCGAGGAGCAAAAGTTTATTTTTTCATTTGTCTCTCCACTGTCCTCCTCCCTAATATTCAACAGCAGAGCTATCAAACAAATAGAACAGGCAGCCAAAAAGAGAGTTTTTGGGGCGTCTCCAAGAGTTTCTGGACAAGGCACTCAATCATGAGACGTGTTCCCACCACTAGTGATTGTATGAGTCAGGGTTCTTCAAAGAAACAGAATTCAGAGGACATGTGTGTGTATCGAGAGAGAAAGATTTATTACAAGGAACTGGTTCATGTAACTATGGAGATTAGCAGGTTCAAAATCTGCAGGGTGGGCTGGCATACTGGAGACCCATGTAAGAGTCGATGTAGCAGTTCAAGTCTAAAGTCTGCCATCTGCTGGCAGAATTCCCTTTTGCTTGAGGGAGGCCACTCTTTTCTTCTTTTCAGCCCTTCGACTGTCCGGATGAGGCCCACTCACATCGTGGAGGACAATCTACTTTGCACAAAGTACACCAATTTAAATGTTAATCTCATCCAAAAAATACCCTTGCAAAAACATCCAGAACATTTGACCACATATCTAGGCACTGTGGCCCAGCCAAGTTGACACATAAAATTAACCATCAGACCAGGAATTCTCTCCTGCCAGGAAGCTCTCACAGATACCAAACACACAGAAGAGGAAGCAGGGCAAAGCAGCACTTTGTAAGAAAATGAGAGGTGGTCATGAGCCCTAGGATTGAACCTCTGTATTTGATGCTGGCCACAAAAAGGACATTTTTTCTTATTCTAGGTAGATCTTAAGTCGTCTCAAAAGGTGACTATACAATTGCTGGTGAGTTATCAAAGTCGAGAATATGAAATGCTTCCCTTATTAAAATGGTAGTATTAAATAGTTGAATAATAATAGTGTTACCATCAGTTTTGAAAGGCCAAACCAATCGTTGAAAGAGCCATGGTTTATCAATGGAATTACTAAAGCCAGAGACTATGCCAATACATCCTAGGTAGGAAGACTTTTACTCAGGACACCCCAGGGACTGCATCTGGTGCTCTTGCCTACTTCTAGCACTGTCACTTAGCCATGAGAAAATAGACTTGAATGTGCATAGGACAATAAAAAATCCAAATGACCTTCAAATGCTTCAGAAGAAATTTAGCATCACTCATCATTACAAAAAGTAAACTGAAACAAATTAATGCTAATATCTATCAATTGAGAGCTCATTAAATAGGCAATTTTCTAGAAGATTTACTACACATACTATTTTTTAAGTATCAGAACTTTTCTAGAAGGTAGTGTTATTCTAAGTTTCCATGGGAGTAAACAGAGGTTTTCCAGGTTACATAATCTCCCAAATTCAGGAGTTAGAAAGTAAATAATTTACCATACATAACTGATGAGCATTTTGCTGATCACTTAACAAGGAAACCAGGGATTATAACAGAGAAACTGAGAATGTCAAAATTTTTTGATGTTGTATCTGTGTAATCCAGAGCTGTAGAATTGTTCATACCCTTTTACCCAAATATTTCATCAAAGTTCCATGTATAAATACTTTCATATAAGTATGCTTATGATTCAACAAAAAACTCTAGAATCAGCCTAAAAATCTAACAGTGTGGCACTGCATTAAAATTATATAGTGTATTCACTCTTTAAAAAGATATAGCTATAGCAACCCTTGATTATTAAGACTGTATGAAAATCCAAGCTGGATACCTTGATAATTATATAAACAAAGCAAAAGATATAACTGTGATGCTATTGATAGACTGTAAAGAATAGATACAGTGGCAGGTAGGCCAATATATACTCAGTCATATAGGAAAAAAGGGAAAAAGATGGAAAACAAAATACCAACAGTATTTGGAATGGGACGGGGATAATTTATTTTTGCCATTCCCAGATTTTCTGAAATGTATTCATACTAAATTTAACATTTAAAAATACATACATCCCTAAAGGATTAAATTTGAGCCAATGTGGTTTGGTATTGAAAGACATAATTCTCACTGATTTTGTTTATAATAGAAAACATTGCTTCTAACACTACTAAAAGGATGACTAAAGTGAGACAGCTATTCAAAGCAAATGTTTCCATTGGCTATGCTAAAGCAAAGATGGAAATCATGGACTCTGGGGACTCCAAAGGAGGGGAGGGAGAAAGGCAGATAAGGAGTGAAAAACTACCTATCAAATACTATTTTCACTATTTGAGTGATGGGTTCACTAGAAGTCTAAACCCCAGCATTACACAATATACCCGTGTAACAAAGCTACACATGTGCCCCTGAATTTCTAATAAATAAATAAATAACTCCTAAAATCAATGTCAGAAAAACACCTTTCTCTTTGGGGGAAAAAACAGAGCCATTGATTGGAAATTTGCAACTACTCATCACATAATTTTATTGAATTTTGCTGCTCTTGGACTTGTCTGCTTCTTTCAAGTCTAGAAGAAGCAGGAGTTCTAACTGCAGAAAGGCTGGAAATCTCACAAGCTAAGGTGGCTTGTCTTGCCAACATGTAGCAAAGACAGAGTCATCCCTTTTGGGACATTTTGACGATTATGAGCCCTGAGGAAGCGCTCAAGAAAGACTCCTGACTAATCTGAACTTCTAGAAGAGTTGACAAAGAAAAACACATTTGAATATTGGGGAAGACACATAATTATGTTTTTGGCAATTTTCTATTAAATTTGCTCTTAAATATCATCACTAATATTTAATTAACTAGTTTCTATGTGAATTTTTAAATAATATTAACAGAACAACAACTTAAGTCTTCTTTCTTTTCTATTTATAAATATCAGTTGTCAGCTACACCTACTTTTTAAGTACAAACCCTCTTTTCTTCACAACATCTTCTCACATCTCACTGGACATAATTAAACTTGTCCTTCCTTGTTCTCCATTGCACTTTTTAAGCCTTCATTGTAACACATTTTACAAGCTTATGTCTGTCTCCCTAGTAGATTAAAATATGTCCAGAAGCCATGTCTGATTAAGCTGTTGCCCCAGAGCTGCAAGTACTGTTCCTAGTTTCTTGTAGGCATTCATTACATTTATGTGGTCCTAACACACACATGGCTTAAACCACATGACTGCCACATGATAGCAGCCTAACAAAATTGCAGGAACTCAACTGAGTTCAATGTGATATAATAAAGATAAGGATTTTGTAAAATTTTCTTAGTTTTTTCAACTTAAATTATACTTTGTCATCTGACTGTATCCATTTAATACTCTTGTGATTTAAGTAGAATAGGTTTTATTAGCCTCATTTTACAGATGAACACGCAAAAGCGCAAAGAGCATAAGTGACTTGGCCAAGGTTACATACCAAGTAATTGCAAAACTGGAGTTTGCAATGCAGTCTCAGACTGCCTTGCCATGTGGAAATAGTGCCTGTAAAGGTTTAGCAAATAGGCTATTTGACAAAAATCATGCTTGATAAGTATTTGAAGAGTATATTCTCTAGCCAAAAATGTAAAAATGTGCTTATGAAGTTATTCACATGGCCTCCATTATGTGTGTATATGTATTTTACATATATATGTGTATATATGTGTGTGTATGTATATATATACACACATATATATACATATACATACACACACACACACACACATATATATATATATATATATATATATATATGAAGCTAACAGCTAAATTAACCTTAGGAAAAAGATTTATTTCAAATTCTGTACTAATACGGTTGACAACTAAGTTTTACCAATACTACAGAGTACAAGTGACAAAAAAATGAATGCATAAAATGATCAATTTATCCTTTTCTATAAATGGACATGGTCTCTAATGCAAATCTGCAGAGGAGAAGAGCAATTTCTAAAATATTGAGGAGTCTTCAATCTATACTTCGTCCGACTTTATCAAGAGGTCAATTTGAGAAAAAATAGAGGTCTGGCAACTGCCAAAACCTGACTGCATTAACTTAGCAAATTGCTACTCTATGGATAAATGATAATTGAGGGTGGCCAGAAAAACTGACTAAATCATTAAATTCAGGATTTTTCAGTGATCTCCAAATAAGTACTTGTTCAATTTAGGGGGATGTTTATATTCTGCTTAATTCACACACACTGAAAAAGACATTGAGAAAGAAAGATGATCTGGGTTCTCAGATTAAGCTGTAAAGCTATGCAAAAGAAAATGGAGCAGGAAGAGAAAAAAGTGAAAGGAGAAGAAGGAGAAGGAGATGGAAGTGAACGGAAAGGAAGGGAAAGGGAGGGGAGGAAGGATGGCAAGCAGGTTAGGTTTAATTCCATCACAGCTAATACCATTTTACCCCCAAATTATGCAAGTCATCTTAGATGTAGCTTTAATATATATATAAAATATGTAATAATATATATATATAATATATAATATATTCCAGCACTTTGGAAGGCCGAAATGGGCAGATCACTTGAACCCAGGAGTTGGAGACCAGTCTAGGCAACATGGAGAAACACTGATCTACAAAATATACAAAACTTAGCTGAGTGTGGTGGCACACACCTGTGGTCCCAGCTACTCAGGAGGCTCAGGTGAGAGGTTTGCTTACTCTGGGGAGGTGGAGGTTGCAGTGAGCAGAAATCGCACCACTGCACCCCAGCTTGGACAACATGGCAAGATTCTGTCTCAAAAAAACAAAAAAACAAAACAAAAAAAAAAAAAAAAGAGAAAAAGAAATATCTAATGTAACAAATACTGGACATCCTAAAAATCTCAACCACTAGTACTATTTTGGTTTCTCTTTTGTATTGTTGTTCAGTCAGTTTTTAGAAATAAAACGCAAAATTTTACCTGGGCATTTGAAATTTACAATATATAGGAGAAATAAAATAATACATTCAGAAGTAATGCCAAAATGCACATTGCTAATTATACTTTAATTTCCTGCATCGAAAGTCACTCTTATAATAATGTAATGAAGTAGAATATGGTTTTTAATGACTTTCACAGCCTGAAAAATGTCTAATCTTAGTATAAGCTACATTTAAATTTTTATTTTAAAGGACACTCAGGTGAGATTGCTATTTAAATTTTTAATAAAACAAAATACACACTTTAATATGAAATTAATTTCTCAATGTCAAAGCATGTCATTCTAAAGTAATGTAACTATTATTTAATAGGGTTTTATATAAAGCCCCACACAGGTTCAAAACTAAATTATAATGTTCAGGGGAAGCAAGATGAAATTTTCTATTGGGAAAAACAATGCCTAAAAGTTAGAAGTTATAAGGAGGAAGATTTGAAGGTAGTATAAGGTGGAACTTCTAAATTATTAGAGGAGTCCAACAAATAAATGAGCTCCCACGTGAAATAACTCTTTGCCATAGGAAGGGCTCAAGCACTGGCTTGTCATATTTAGAAAGTCATGGAAGGCCTCCTAGAATTGATGATCTTGTCCATTTCTCATCCTATATTTATCATTTTCTACAAAGGATGTGACACTCTGACCTTGAAATCAGATGGACCTGGGTTTTGATCCCGGCAGCACTGCTAACGAGTTGTGTGACATGGAAAACGCAATTTTGCCCTTCTCTACTGCATTCCCCACCAATAAAATGGGTCTAATAATACCCTAAATAAATATAAGTATTAAATGAGATAACATATATATAAAAGATGATCTTAATCTTTAAATAACACAGTATCAACAACGATAACGCTCGCATTGTTCAGAAGTGTTTATGTTTATCCTAATGACTTAAAAGAAGGTGTAGTCCAAGACATGGACTTGCATCAGACAAGAAATGTAGAGCTCAGGATAGACCACTGGGAGCTATTCTCCCAGCAGGTGTACCATTGTCCAGTGGTGTCTCCAGGAAGGTTTCCTGATTTTACGGAATTTCCTAAGCTAAGTAATGTCAGGTAAAAGGGGAGGGTACTCACAAGGTATGAACCCTTCAAACACTGGCACCATCTTCTACTCAGCTATCTTATATGACTCTGTTGGTTAGCAGACAGTTAAGGAGTGGTAAGCAATATATATTTGTCTTATTTACAAATGCATTAGCTTTAGTCAAAGCTCATTAGGTATAGAGTTAAGAATTACAAAGAACTTCATGGTGGACGGACCTTCTCTCAACAGTAAGGCTATACCAAAAAGCCTTCTGCCTTTATCCCACATTATTTGTGCAGGATATTGGCAGAAAAAGAGTTTAATAGTACCCTAGCTAGGCACAAAGGGAAAGAGTATTCCATTTCCGTAGATGACCTAACAGTACTTAGTTCTTTATCCTTGTTTCATCATATTTTTGGTGGTGGAGAGTGTCTAGGTTCTTGGTGTCTTGAACAAAGAATTGGACAAAACGCATAAACAAAGCAACGAAGGAATTAAGAGATTTATTGAAAATAAAAGTACACTCCACGGTGTGGGAGCAGACCCAAGCATAGGGGCTCGAGGGCCCCGTTAGAAAATTTTCGGGAGTTTACCCTCTAGAGGATTCCTTTGGTTACTTGGGTACGCCTTATGTGAATGAAGAGGATGAAGTAAAGCTGCAAAGTCATTTACTTGGCCTACGCCCTATGGAGAGGCTATTTCCTGTCATTGCTGAGGTGTGAATTGACCTTATGCTCCCTGCCTCCAGACCCTATTTTCCTGCCTCATCGCCCATGAGAAATGTGATCCCCATAAATCGTTATGGGAGGCAGAGGAACCAGTTATCTTTCTTCTGTAACTGCTTCATGCTGGCATGGGGCATAGTCCCTACCTGTCGGGGATCATGGAACTCTTGCCCTGCTCTGTCTAGTGGAGGCAGGGTGGCATCTTGGTGGCCGGGGTGGTGCTTTCACCTGGAACTGGTTGAAACCTTTGTTGCTTGATCATCTGAAGCTTGATGGTCTCTAAGTGAGAGAAAATGAATTTAGTTAAAAGATTTAGGCCAGGCACGGTGGCTCACACCTGTAATCCCAGCACTTTGGGAGGCCAAGGCAGGTGGATCATGAGGGCAAGGGATTGAGACTATCTTGGCCAACATGGTGAAATGCCATCTCTACTAAAAAAAAAAAAAAAAAAAAAAATTAGCTGGGCGTGGTGGCATGTGCCTGTAATCCCGGCTACTCAGGAGGCTGAGGTAGAAGAATCACTTGAGCCCGGGAGGTGGTGGTTGCAGTGAGCCGAGATCATGTCACTGCACTCCAGCCTGGTGACAGAGTGAGAGACTCTGATTCAAACAAACAAAAAAGATTTAATGGGAACTTCAAGGGATGGATTACTATGCTGTTAAGAATATTTGTTATAGAGATTTGCAGGAGAAAAACAAAACCTGGTTTGTGGTGTGTTCTAGAAACTATGTATTTCCTTAAAGTCTCAGCACAAGTGACTCCATTTTGGTTTGGTTTGTTGGGGCCTAGGGCATGAGCTCAGTCCAAAACAATGGCCTCCCAGAATTTCGTTTAAAAAACTTCCCCCTTTATGGTTCAGTTCTCACTCAGGTGAGAGTGTGGCCAAACTTAGGGCCGTAGTGCCACTCTCAGTTACCATCATTTTGGGTTTCTGGTCTCAGCACATCATTTATAGGTTACAGTGTCATGGTCGTACACTTCTTTCAGTTCCTGTCATTCCAGTTGAAGAGAGACCATATGACATTCTAGAGATGGCTGCATGCAAGCACTTACAACCTTTGAGAGAATCCAGCGCACTAGGGATACTATTATTATGACTACTGGGAGGATAATACCAATAGTTCGTAGTATGTTCCTTACCCAACGTCCCCATAAAACAAATCTCGTAAAATCAAATAGATCAAAGAATGACTTAACTAAGCAGTTTCTTCATTAATCTGTTACAACTGAATTTCTGTAACACCCGATGTTTTTTCCACAGACCGTGAGTGCCAGCAGCGACACAAATACTTCTCTGCTCAGTCAATTCTAATAACTTTCACAAGAAAATTTAAAGTTGTTGTGCCCTTTACAGTAGAATTTGCTATAGAGCCTATCATGAGGAATATATTTCTAACCATTGATTCTTTTAATTTAAACCATGGATAAAGAATCTAACAAACGATGCCCTTTTAGAATAGTGAAGGCCTCCTGGCAAAGTTCCCTTTAACCCATGATATGGTTAAGAGGAGGGAACTAGTGTTTTGTTTCTGAGTGATCATCAGACATCATATGTACCATTAAAGTTTCTTACCTACATTGGACCTTCCTCTTTTATGTAGCAAAGTATAAGACTATTTATGTATAAGGCCTGCTGCAAACGTTTTCACAAATAAAAGCATACCCCATAATAGCACATAGCTGACCCCTTTTCCATTTTTATTGTTCACAGAGGCATAAGCAAGAAAAAATATTCACAGATAAGAGTTTCGTGATAGTAGAAGCCTTAATCTGTGAACTTGGGAGAAGCTGTTCACATCAAGGATGCCTTTCTCCTCTGGGGAGAAACTTCCCTGATTAGTTTCACCTTAAGGGTTCCGGTGGGTATGTAATTTCAAGAGTGTGGAGGGACCCTTCTCAATAATGAGATTATGAACCCACAGTTCAAGGTGCCAAAGTTTTGTTGTAGTGTGGATGGCAAGGACAGTCTTTGATATTCGCGGAAGATTCAAACCACAAAAAGCTTTCTTTACCTGGTGAAAATTCACTGTAGCATAATCATCTACTGTTGTAACATCAGCCCTCTTGCATGGAAAAGAGAAAACATGCATTGAAGAAAACGATGGAACAAAATCCCTTCATAAAATGTTTAAACGGCCCACTAGGTGACCAAATGTACCTGAAGCAAGTTTTCAGCGGATTGACTCTGTGAACTTTAAGCTGTGATATTCGTTATTCTTATTAATATGTTTTGCATTAAATTCTCTTATCTGAAATTAATATGGCTATACAAGTTCATCTTCAGTCACTGTTTGCTTTGTGTATTCTTTCACGCTTCATGTAAAATCTCTTTTTACATGAAAAAAAATCTTTTTTTCTGACTTTGTTTTCTTGAAAGCAGAACATGGTTGACTTTTTAATATAAGCCATCAGATTTCCATATTTGAATCATTGGGTTTAAACTGTTTATATTTATTCATGTAACTGAGGTACATGAATTTGTATAACCCTAATTTGTGTTCATATTTAGCACACATTTCATTTTGTTTGATTTTCCCTGATCATTTTTAAGTTGAAGATTCAAAGTATCCTTTAATCTCCTTTCCTTCTGTATTTTGGAAGTAATATAATTAGTTTCTATGGCTTTCATGATTATCCTCATGACTCTAATATAGATAGATTCATTTATGGGTAGAGATATAAATATCTATTTTTTAAGTAAAATCTGAAATTAATTGAAATCTCTGTCCTCTTCCTAATCAAAGCAGGGACATTATTATCTGGCTTAAACACACTCAGAACTGCATTCCTACATCTTTACTCGTATCTAAATTTTTAATTTTTAGCACAAAACAAATTTTTGCTTTTATTCATCGAGTTAACTAGAATTACCAAAAAAAAAAAAAGTCACACTTTGTATTTGATTTATATTATCTTCTACATACAACTCCTTTTTCACTTTGGGTTTATCTCTTGCTATAATACCTCTTTGGGTGGAACTTTTAGTAAGCTTGCACAGATGGTAAGTTTTCTGCTTTTTTTATGTCTATAAGTTCTGTTTATTCGACCTTGTTTTGAAACTAATTCTAATACAAACTGGATGTCCTGCGATTTAACCCAATTCTGATGCTAACTATCCAGAGTTAGAACAGATCCTAGAGGTAAAGAGAAGACCCACCTCAGATGCCAGTTGCAGCTCCTGGGGAGTTTCCACACCTCTGACCAGCTATAAATTCAGGGGGTCTCATGACCTCCTCAGAATTGTTAATTATCTTAAAGGACTTCTAGCATTCACTGCTCTATACTTACAATTCCAGTTTTATCATAAAGGATATGAATCAGGAACTGCCAAATGGAGAGCTCCTATGACTTCGCCCCATGGAGTCAGGGTGCTCTCCCTCCCAGCACATCCATGTATTCACCAACCTGGAAGCTCTTTGAGCTTTGTGTATCCAGAGTGTGAGGTCTTGGTCTTATGAAATCATTGGTCACATAATTGAGCTCAGTCTCCAGACCTTCTCTGCTGTGGGGTGAGGCTGAAACTTCCCACCCTCTAATCACATACTAGGTCTTTCTGGAGCGCTTGGCCCCTTTCTTGAAACTATAAAAGGGTGCACTACTTGTCACCTGGTTAGTATAAACTCAGGTGTGCTGGAAAGAGGTTCTTATGAATAAGTCATAAAAGATACTCCAACACTCAAGAAATTCCAAGGGTTTTTGAAGGTCTTTATCAGAAACTGGGATAAAAACCAGAACATATTCTTTATTTTACCACAGACCTCATTTTTCAATTATAGTTTAGCTATATATAGAACTCGAGTTTGACCCGCATTTTCCTTCAGAACTTCAAGGTATTAAACAATTTTCTTCTAGCAACTTTTGCTGCTATTGCAAAATCACCACTCAGTTTAATTGTTATCCCATCATGTGAATAAGTCCTATATGTAAATAAGTCTTCTTTCTGGTAGTTTCAATAGCGTTATTTAACAAAAAGTTGTATGTTGTGCTAGGCACTATTCTAAGCATTTTGCAAATGCTAGTCCTCATGAGAATTCTGAGTAGGTACTCTTCTGGTTCCCTATTTTTCAGATAAGTGAACTGAGCTACAGAGATGTTAAGTAACTTTCCAAATAAGCCATAGTGCAATGGTATTTGAACCTATGTAGTCTGGCTCCAGAATCCATGCAAGTTACACTTACTTTCTATTCATGTACACATTGTGTTTTATCAGTCACCACCTTAATTTTTTTTGGTATAAGAACAAGATAAATAAATACATATTAATATGCCCTGATATAACTATCTTCTAGCAGGAAATAAAACATTCCATGGTATTAAGCAAAACCTCACTATGCTTTCATAATATGCTTGCTTTCTGATTGCCAGTCTAGTTTATTACTCATATTTTGACAGTTATTAGTCTCCAATAAATCAAAAATATTGCCCTTTGTCTACCCGGTTAAGCTATCAGTCAAACCACTATCAGCATACATTAGGGAAAATATCAATTTACAGTAAAGGCACATCTCATTTTATGTAAATGAAGGTAAAACTGGAGTATGTCCTAATATACCTAAAAATGTAAATGTAAGTATTTTAATGTGAAATTAGTTTTCTTCAATTGAATGAACCTATTTAGTGAGCTTTCAATATCAAAACTGTCCCCACAGAGTCAATAAGAATTACATGCTGGGTTCTGGACAGAAATATAGTTATAGTTAAGCATGAATTAGGTTGCACCTTAGCCCACCTCCTTGCAGCTGCTTACTAAACAAAAGTCACACACACTAGGTACTGAACATTTGCATCCCCATTGTTTCTATAGATAGAACCTTTGGTGTTATAATCATAAGGCTTTTGTTGAAGGATTGCTTAAGATGTTTTTCAGATCCTAAGTTTCAGCAGAATAGCTGATACCAACAAGATACCCTCACAGAGGAACTGAATCAGTTTCTTCATCTCTTCACTCTATGATTTCACCCTGTACTTTTCCAACAATAAATGATCCCCACACCTCAGCCCACTACTCATCCAAACCCCATACAATCTCTATCCCCAAACTCCTCGGAAAGGTGGATTTGAGGTTTCCTACCATCTCCTCATTTGGCTGCCTTATGATTAAACCTCTTTGCTGCAAGTGTCTTGGTGCATTGACTTGCCACGCACCGGACAATGAACCTGGTGCATTTACAGTATGAGAATTGCCAAAGTCAACTCATCTGATACATTTTGGTTGGTTGTCAACATAGTGTAATTCAATGAATTCAAGTGAATTTCCTACTAACACTGACTGAAAATGCTCACAAAGAAAACAAATCAGTTTTGACTTTTTTTTTTTTAATAAAAAGCACCATTATTTTAGTATCTACCACCATTATCATGAACCTTTTTTGTATATCTACTATGGAAAAGCTTTTGCAAGTTCCTAAAGCAGTCAACTGCTTTGGGAATTGTGTTCCATAAGTAGTTAAGTTTTTTGAAGGTACAGCACATATGTGTACAAAAGTGACCACAAAAAGTACTACAGGCAGTAAGGATTTTAGACTTCAGAAAAATTTTACTAAGGTGAGTTGCAATGACTAGGAAGGTTTTAATAAGACAATACAGTTAAGCTGTTCTTTGATGTGATTAGACAAAAGGAGAAAAATATATGAGGCACTGTTTCAGGTGGGATAAGTTAAAAAGATGGTAATGTATAGAAGGCAATAGAAAATCTGCTAGACTAGGAGTATACAGTTTTTTGGAAGAATAACATAGCAGTGGATCATATAGATGGAAATAATTCAAGCTATAGTTTGAAGTTCAGGAGGAAGCCTGGATTTATTTTCTTGAGGTAATGTGGGGCCTTTAAAGGTGGAGGAAATGCTAATCAGGATGAGAAAATATGCTAGGAAGCTGTATCTGTTCAGAAGGAGAAAGCAAATTAGAACCAGACAAGATTGTAAGTCAGAAAGTCCAACAAGCAAGTGCCCAAATTGTTAAGAGTGTGGTAATAACAGGGATATTCAGGGTCAGAGGGATGCAATATGCAGTCCTGTGAACACCCTCTTATCTTAATCTAACGGGCATTTATTCAAGTAACACGTGTTAAGTCCCAGGCATTATTCTGAATCCTCATTACATATATGAGTAAAGCATAAACACTCACTGTAGCTGACTCTTTCCACTTCAACATGAAAGCTTTCCACCAAAATCCTTTTCTCTCTCGTCATGATCATCAAATCTCCTACACCCTAATCAAACAATTTAATCAAGAGGTTTGTTTTTTTTTTTTTTTTCCTTTAAATTTTGAAGTGTTTGTGATATCTTTATTTGTTTTTCAGGTGGTCAATCAAAATTTTATTTCTCTGCTTTACAATCCTTGTCCTCTATGAAATCACCTGAAATCCCTGGAAGATTTTCTTCATTTAGTTCTAACAAGAGATTTTCAAATTTTCTGTCACCAAGGTCTTATGTGACACTTTGCTTCATCCTTAGAATTGGAAGAATTAATATATGATACAGGAAATGAAAAATAAAAAATTTAAACCTCCCACTGATGGGCTTGTGATGCCTGCAAATAAAATTGTTCAGTGACCAGTAGGGGAAACAAAGATGAAAAATCAGAGACAGTAAAATAAGAAAGCACAAATTTAGAAAAAAAAAAAAAAAAATCCTAGTGTAAACCCTAAGAAGTTGTGGTCTAATTTTACCTTTAGCATTTCAAAAATGTTGCACACTGAACCTGGGATTTCAGTAGCTTTTACTTAATTTATTTCCACAATCTTCTCTTATGCTGAGCATATCTTTATTTTGATAACTCACTGTGACCTGCCAGCATATACTCACACAAATCCACAAAATGCATGGAAAGAAGAGGAAAGAGTTAATCAGATTCCAGATGTTTCAAAACCACCTGTCCATTGGCATTGTTGATTCTAGATCATGAATGGCTATGACATTTCCAGCAGAACAGAAAGTCCCCCAGCTTTGTTTTCCTTAAGGGATTTTAGACCATTTCCACAAAGGCTAACTATTCCCTTTGCAGAGGGGACCTGATGCTTTAAAAAAGTACAGAATTAAAATAAAAGGAGACAAGTGGTGTTCTTATCTCTGTTGATAATCTCCATAATTAGTGTACTACACCTAGGAAAAGAAGCACTAAAGAGACTCAGGTGGGACTCAGGTGGGACTCAGGTGAGGCTCGGGTACAATGAAGCACTGCTTACCTAAACGGGTTGGGTTTAGAGAAAAGGAAAAGTAAAGAATAAAAAAGTGAGAAAGGCCAGGGCAGTGTGTGCATCTAAGTCTTACAGCCACCTGTTTCAAATAATTTCTTTTTAACATCTCTACCAACTTTCTGATAAGTAATACAATTGATAAGAAATTAAATGAAAACACTGAAGAAAAGCTAAAGTTAAATTAAGAATGGCCTATTTTAGAATGACAAATTGTGCCAAAATACGGATGTGCAGCAAGACAGTATGTCATACTAAGAAATACTCAAATGAGATTTCACAAAGATGGAAATGTTTCAGGAGGAGAAAAGATAAGACACTGAAGTGTGCTGTGAAGAATAAAGGAGCTTCAATGTGCGGGAAGAGGAGACAGGAGTATGTGCACTGTGACAGATAGCGCAGAGGAACCATTGTCAGCAGGCTTCAGTAACCAGAAGGAAGCCTTGAAGCGAAGATTGTGTTGCACTGAAACTCAACTTGTGGACCATTCAGCAGAGAAAATCTCAGGGCAATTTGGGGCAGTTATTCATAATTTGTTCAAATGAGTACATCAGTACACATATTGTTAGATACCGGTGCATGTAATTACTCAAAACGTGAATTTCCATGCAATTGCCAATTGTTCCAAGATACTCTTGCTGATTATCTGAAATAACTCAGCTGCTGGAGTCTGGCCAGGCATATGTATGCAAATAAAGTAGAAAATTAAAGTGATTATGTGAAAAATTCAACAGAAACAGAATCACCTGAACCTCGCAGAATACTAAGGTCATCCTATGACATGAATTTCCCTTTCATTTCATCTGCATTCACCAAGGACTCAAAAAAACAACCAACCCCAGGGTTTGGGATGTCTGGCAAGTAGTCCTGTTTTGTAGGGTATACCAACTCCAATAGAGGTGGCAATTTTCTTCCTTCCCATCCTAGTGGCAACATATTGATCATCAAGGAGGCCCAAAGGACAGGGATTAGCTTTAGATTTCTCACACCTTTACAAAGGAAATGTAAGTCTAAATAAAATGTATTTGAGACTAGGCAGTAGATTGCTGGTGCATGTGGATTTTGAGAAGTTAGTGCTGTACATGTACACAGAAATTTCTGTGGAAGAAACAAACTAGGGACTAATGAAAAAAAAATGTTCCAGACCTTCCAATACAAAAATACATTTTTTGTTAATGGTATAAGTTACTTGACTGTGAAGTTATTTCCACCTATTTTCTTGAAGCAGTACTGAAGTTTCTCTTACCACCAAATGTCTCCTTTAGTAACTTAGTTGTGATTATTTAAACTCCTAATAATATCCCTTTGGCTTAAACCGGTAGTTCGCAATGCTTGGTCTCGACATCAACATCATCGACATCACCTGGGAACCTGTTAGAAATGCATATTTTCTGATCCCACTAGAGGCCTACTGAATTAGAAACTCCGGGATTAGGACCCAATGAATTGTGTTATATTCCCGTCAGATGATTCTGACGTATATTCAACATTCAGAACCATCAGCTTAGCCCATTAACAATTTCAGTTAATTGTAAATCACGTATCTGAAAAAAGTAACTCATTAAGCAATTATAACTCCCTTAAACATACATGAAGTTATCATTTTAAGAGAATCAAGCCCAAGAATAAAACCTGACTCCGTTGATGAAAAGGATAATTTAGGAAGGTCTCCTGGTACCAAGAAAAATGGACAGATGGTGCCAGAATGAGACTCCTAGGGAAGATCAAGGGAATTCAGGAGGCTTTAGGCTGGAAGTAACCATCAAAGGAAATGAAAAAGGATTGACAAGGCATGACACATTAACTCTTCCCATAGGATAAAATTTTCAATAACCTGTCATTGGAAGTACTGTGCTAGTCCCCAAACAAAATAAACAACATAATTGATAGCCAGTCTACAAACATATTTATACATTTGTAAATATGTGTATGTATGCGTGTTCATATTTTTTAAGTGCTGACTATTACAAAAGACTGTGCTAAGAATTGTACATATATTATTCCACTTAATTGTAATAACCTTATTTGAAAGGACCATTAATAATCCTGTTTTTACATGTGAGGAAATTTAGGTTTAGCACAGAAATTTTGCTCATGTCCATGTTAGAAATTTCAGAGAAAATGAAATCTGTCTAGCACTAAGTTCAGCCTTTAATGAATAAGCCAAAGGCAAATGATAGCTGATGACAGTTGGGTGATGGGTGGAGATATAGATATAGATAGATATAGATATAAATATAGAATGAGAGAGCGACAGAGAAAGAGATTGATCAGTTGATCAAGGTGTATTAATAACTCTGTTTTCTGTAAAAGCTACATACTCCTTAAAATAGTAGATTATTCTCAATTTTGACAGGATACTGTTTTGCGTGTATGGGCAAAATCAGTTATTCCTCATTAGAATTTAGCTTTCATAAACCCTTAAAGAATAAATGCCATCTAGTAAATATCAGTTTCTCTCTCTCATGCTCCTTCTCTTTCTCTCTATTTTCTCTCTCTCCGAATTTATTATCCCTTTAGCTCTATCCTCAAGGCCATCATCATAGCTCAGCTGTCTAATATTACTTCTTGATTTATTGCTCCTATGCTTTAATCCAGTCTATACCCAACTGCCATATTAAGTTTCTTTTATTTATTTATTTATTTATTTATTTATTTTGAGACAGAGTCTCACTCTTGTCCCCCAGGCTGGAGTGCAATGGTGCGATCTCATCTCACTGCAACCTCTGCCTCCCAGGATCAAGTGATTCTCCTGTCTCAGCTTCCCAGGTAGCTGGGATTACAGGCACATGCTGCCACGCAAGGCGAATTTTTTGTATTTTTAGTAGAGATGGGGTTTCACCATGTTGCCCAGGCTGGTCTTGAAACTCCTGAGGTCAGGCAATCCATCCGCCTCGGCCTCCCAAAGTGCTAGGATTACAGGCATGAGCCACAGTGCCAGGCTTAGTCTTCTTAAATAAAACTCAGCTGTTAATACATCCTTTCTTTGCACAGTAAGGCTCACATTTTCTTCCATATATACCTAATAAAATAGACAAGAAGTCCTCCCCTTTGTAATCAAGTCCTCCAAGATTGTTCCTAACATGCCTTTCTAGGTGTATTTTCTCTGCTCCTTTGCATAGGCCTAGGCTAAAAAAAATCACTTAGTTATATACAATATCTGCAACCTGCCCTGTGTTTTACTATCTCTATGTCTAACCTTCTACAGTTCCCTCCAAATACAATATCTCCTCCTTCTAAATCTACTTGTTAAAATAATTCAATATTTAACTAAATTTTTACTCCTTTGCTCAACTAAAATTTTAACTCCTTTAAAATTCCTCCGACCTTCCCCTAGTTGTGATCCCTTTCTGACAACTGTGGCCATATGTTTCCACATTGTCCATGGTATTTATCACTTGTTCCCTTAATAAATGAAAGCTGCTTAAGGACATAAGTGAAGGCAACATTAGAGGAGGTTTTACTTGTCACATCAATGTACAGTTCGAGCTTTGCCAAATTCTAGCTGAGTGATCCTAGGCAAGTCATTTAACCTAGCTCTCCACTGACTCTCTTAGAAAATTATGATAATAATGCATTTTCACAGGGTTGTTATAGTAATTAAATGAGGTAATATGTACCTCTTAATATTCAACCACTAAAAACTATTATTCAAATATATTGTTTTCATCCAAGATTGATACTATTACTAATTATTATTGCTTCCTTATGGTTACTAGCATTATCCTTGGAGTAGTCAGTCATTATATATTAGTTGGATAAAATTAATAATTATTGGGGGGGCGGAGCAAGATGGCCGAATAGGAACAGCTCCAGTCTCCAACTCCCAGCGCGAGTGACACAGAAGACCGGTGATTTCTGCATTTTCAACTGAGGTACTGAGGTCATCTCACTAGGGAGTGCCGGACAATCGGTGCTGGTCAGCTGCTGCAGCCTGACCAGCGAGAGCTGAAGCAGGGCGAGGCATCGCCTCAGCTGGAAGCGCAAGGGGGAAGGGGATCCGTTTTCCTAGCCAGGGGAACTGAGACACACAACACCTGGAAAATCGGGTAACTCCCACCCCAATACTGCGCTGTAAGCATACAGGCACACCAGGAGAATATATCCCACACCTGGCCGGGAGGGTCCCACGCCCACGAAGCCTCCCTCACTGCTAACACAGCAGTCTGTGGCGATCTATCCGCAAGGCAGCAGCGAGGCTGGGGGAGGGGCGCCCGCCATTGCTGAGGCTTAAGTAGGTAAACAAAGCCGCTGGGAAGCTCGAACTGGGTGGAGCTCACAGCCGCTCAAGGAAGCCTGCCTGTCTCTGTAGTCTCCACCTCTGGGGACAGCGCACAGCTGAAGACCAACAGGGGAAGTAGCGGGAGCCGGTGCAGATGCAAACGACTCTGTCTGACAGCTTTGGGGAGAGCCGTGGATCTCCCAACGCGGAGGTTGAGATCTGAGAACGGACAGACTGCCTGCTCAGGTGTGTCCCTGACCCCTGAGTAGCCTAGCTGGGAGAAATCCCCCACTAGGGGCAGTCTGACACCCCACACCTCACAGGGTGGAGTACACCCCTGAGAGGAAACTTCCAAAGGAAGAATCAGACAGGTACACTCGCTGTTCAGTAATATTCTATCTTCGGCAACCTCTGCTGCTGATACCCAGGCAAACAGGGTCTGGAGTGGACCTCAAGCAATCTCCAACAGACCAACAGACAGTCCTTCTGACTGTCAGAAGGAAAACTATCAAACAGGAAGGACACCTATACCAAAACCCCATCAGTACGTCACCACCATCAAAGACCAGAGACAGATAAAACCACAAAGATGGGGAAGAAGCAGGGCAGAAAAGCTGGAAATTCAAAAAATAAGAGCGCATCTCCCCCTGCAAAGGAGCGCAGCCCATCGCCAGCAACGGATCAAAGCTGGTCAGAGAATGACTTGGACGAGAGGAGAGAAGAAGGCTTCAGTCCATCAAACTTATCAGAGCTAAAGGAGGAATTACGTACCCAGCGCAAAGAAACTAAAAATCTTGAAAAAAGAGTGGAAGAATAGACAGCTAGACTAATTAATGCAGAGAAGATCATAAACGAAATGACAGAGATGAAAACCATGACACGAGAAATACGTGACAAATGCACAAGCTTCAGTAACCGACTTGATCAACTGGAAGAAAGAGTATCAGCGATTGAAGATCAAATGAATGAAATGAAGCGAGAAGAGAAACCAAAAGAAAAAAGAAGAAAAAGAAATGAGCAAAGCCTGCAAGAAGTATGGGATTATGTAAAAAGACCAAATCTACGCCTGATTGGGGTGCCTGAAATTGAGGGGGAAAATGGAACCAAGTTGGAAAACACTCTTCAGGAAATCATCCAGGAGAACTTCCTCAACCTAGTAGGGCAGGCCAACATTCAAATTCAGGAAATACAGAGAACGCCACAAAGATACTCCTCCAGAAGAGCAACTCCAAGACACATAATTGCCAGATTCACCAAAGTTGAAATGAAGGAAAAAATCTTAAGGGCAGCCAGAGAGAAAGGTCGGGTTACCCACAAAGGGAAGCCCATCAGACTAACAGCAGATCTCTCGGCAGAAACTCTCCAAGCCAGAAGAGAGTGGGGGCCAATATTCAACGTTCTTAAAGAAAAGAATTTTCAACCCAGAATTTCATATCCAACCAAACTAAGTTTCATAAGTGAAGGAGAAATAAAATCCTTTACAGATAAGCAAATGCTTAGAGATTTTGTCACCACCAGGCCTGCCTTACAAGAGACCCTGAAGGAAGCCCTAAACATGGAAAGGAACAACCGGTACCAGCCATCGCAAAAACATGTCAAAATGTAAAGACCATTGAGGCTAGGAAGAAACTGCATCCACTAACGAGCAAAATAACCAGTTAATATCATAATGGCAGGATCAAGTTCACACATAACAATATTAACCTTAAATGTAAATGGACTAAATGCTCCAATTAAAAGACACAGACTGGCAAACTGGATAAAGAGTCAAGACCCATCAGTCTGCTGTATTCAGGAGACCCATCTCACATGCAGAGATATACATAGGCTCAAAATAAAGGGATGGAGGAAGATCTACCAAGCAAATGGAGAACAAAAAAAAGCAGGGGTTGCAATCCTAGTCTCTGATAAAACAGACTTTAAACCATCAAAGATCAAAAGAGACAAAGAAGGCCATTACATAATGGTAAAGGGATCAATTCAACAGGAAGAGCTAACTCTCCTAAATATATATGCACCCAATACAGGAGCACCCAGATTCATAAAGCAAGTCCTTAGAGACTTACAAAGAGACTTAGACTCCCATACAATAATAATGGGAGACTTCAACACTCCACTGTCAACATTAGATGATCAAGGAGACAGAAAGTTAACAAGGATATCCAGGAATTGAACTCATCTCTGTACCAAGCGGACCTAATAGACATCTATAGAGCTCTCCACCCCAAATCAACAGAATATACATTCTTCTCAGCACCACATCACACTTATTCCAAAATTGACCACATAATTGGAAGTAAAGCACTCCTCAGCAAATGTAAAAGAACAGAAATTATAACAAACTGTCTCTCAGACCACAGTGCAATCAAACTAGAACTCAGGACTAAGAAACTCAATCAAAACCGCTCAACTACATGGAAACTGAACAACCTGCTCCTCAATGACTACTGGGTACATAACGAAATGAAGGCAGAAATAAAGATGTTCTTTGAAACCAATGAGAACAAAGATACAACATACCAGAATCTCTGGGACACATTTAAATCAATAAACGTAATCCAGCATATAAACAGAACCAAAGACAAGAACCACATGATTGTCTCAATAGATGCAGAAAAGGCTTTTGACAAAATTCAACAGCCCTTCATGCTAAAAACGCTCAATAAATTCGGTATTGATGGAACGTACCTCAAAATAATAAGAGCTATTTATGACAAACCCACAGCTAATATCATACTGAATGGGCAAAAACTGGAAAAATTCCCTTTGAAAACTGGCACAAGACAGGGATGCCCTCTCTCACCACTCCTATTCAACATAGTGTTGGAAGTTCTGCCCAGGGCAATCAGGCAAGAGAAAGAAATCAAGGGTATCCAGTTAGGAAAAGAAGAAGTCAAATTGTCCCTGTTTGCAGATGACATGATTGTATATTTAGAAAACCCCATCGTCTCAGCCCAAAATCTCCTTAAGCTGATAAGCAACTTCAGCAAAGTCTCAGGATACAAAATTAATGTGCAAAAATCACAAGCATTCTTATACACCAGCAACAGACAAGCAGAGAGCCAAATCAGGAATGAACTTCCATTCACAATTGCTTCAAAGAGAATAAAATACCTAGGAATCCAGCTTACAAGGGATGTAAAGGACCTCTTCAAGGAGAACTACAAACCACTGCTCAGTGAAATAAAAGAGGACACAAACAAATGGAAGAACATACCATGCTCATGGATAGGAAGAATCAATATCGTGAAAATGGCCATACTCCCCAAGGTTATTTATAGATTCAATGCCATCCCCATCAAGCTACCAATTAGTTTCTTCACAGAATTGGAAAAAACTGCTTTAAAGTTCATATGGAACCAAAAAAGAGCCCGCATTGCCAAGACAATCCTAAATCAAAAGGACAAAGCTGGAGGCGTCACGCTACCTGACTTCAAACTATACTACAAGGCTACAGTAACCAAAACAGCATGGTACTGGTACCAAAACAGAGCTATAGACCAATGGAACAGAACAGAGTCCTCAGAAATAATACCGCACATCTACAGCCATCTGATCTTTGACAAACCTGAGAGAAACAAGAAATGGGGAAAGGATTCCCTATTTAATAAATGGTGCTGGGAAAATTGGCTAGCCATAAGTAGAAAGCTGAAACTGGATCCTTTCCTTACCCCTTATACGAAGATTAATTCAAGATGGATTAGAGACTTAAATGTTAGACCTAATACCATAAAAACCCTAGAAGAAAATCTAGGTAGTACCATTCAGGCCATAGGCATGGGCAAGGACTTCATGTCTAAAACACCAAAAGCAACGGCAGCAAAAGCAAAAATTGACAAATGGGATCTAATTAAACTAAAGAGCTTCTGCAAAGCAAAAGAAACTACCATCAGAGTGAACAGGCAACCTACAGAATGGGAGAAAATTTTTGCAACCTACTCATCTGAGAAAGGGCTAATATCCAGAATCTACAAAGAACTCAAACAAATATACAAGAAAAAAACAAACAACCCCATCAAAAAGTGGGCAAAGGATATGAACAGACATTTCTCAAAAGAAGATATTCATGCAGCCAACAGACACATGAAAAAATGTTCATCATCACTCGCCATCAGAGAAATGCAAATCAAAACCACAATGAGATACCATCTCACACCAGTTAGAATGGCAATCATTAAGAAGTCAGGAAACAACAGGTGTTGGAGAGGATGTGGAGAAATAGGAACACTTTTACACTGTTGGTGGGATTGTAAACTAGTTCAACCATTATGGAAAACAGCATCGCAATTCCTCAAGGATCTAGAACTAGATGTACCATATGACCCAGCTATCCCACTACTGGGTATATACCCAAAGGATTATAAATTAGTCTACTACAAAGACACATGTACACGTATGTTTATTGTGGCACTATTCACAATAGCAAAGACTTGGAATCAACCCAAATGTCCATCTGTGACAGACTGGATTAAGAAAATGTGGCACATATACACCATGGAATACTATGCAGCCATAAAAAAGGATGAGTTTGCGTCCTTTGTAGGGACATGGATGCAGCTGGAAACCATCATTCTTAGCAAACTATCACAAGAACAGAAAACCAAACACCGCATGTTCTCACTCATAGGTGGGAACTGAACAATGAGATCACTTGGACTCGGGAAGGGGAACATCACGCACTGGGGCCTATCATGGGGAGGGGGGAGGGGGGAGGAGGGAGGGATTGCATGGGGGAGTTATACATGATATAAATGATGAATTGATGGGTGCTGACGAGTTGATGGGTGCAGCACACCAACATGGCATAAGTATACATATGTAACAAACCTGCACGTTATGCACATGTACCCTAGAACTTAAAGTATAATAAAAAAAAAAAAAAAGATAAAATTAAGGAAAAATAAAAAAAATAAATAAATAAAAAAATAAAAAAATAAAAAAAATTAATAATTATTATAATTCCTTCTTAAGATTCTAAAGTAATATGTTTTGTACACATCAGCATATTAGTACACAAAGAATGCTGTCTTTCAAACTTCTCTCTTCTTGAGGCTCTGAATGCAGATTCAAATTTAGTCTGATACTGCACAAAACATGTTAGAATTGTTCTTTTGGAATTACTGTTAGGGTAAATTTATACATCACACAAGAAATACTCTCTCGTTACAGTTATATCACCTTTTGACATAAAACGTTCCCCAGATAGATGCCCAATCTTACAAAAGTTAGCTCTGAATAATTTGTAGTTGTTGGCAAAAATCAAATATAAACTCAAAGAGAGATTTTCTACACTAGATATGGCTAAAATAATGTTATATTGGTTATATTAAGATACATCTAATACCTGGGCTGCACCTAAAACATCATAACTATGATCAAATTTGCACGTATGAAAGAAGTGACAACTGTGCTGTGACTACCACCTGATTGATGGTACCTGTAAGTAGCCATCAATTTTAAATCACAAGCTGATTTCAAAGACATCTTTAAAAATGAAAAATATGTGTGAGAATAAGTAAAATGCAATAATGGCAACCTCTAATACCTGTTAGGGATCCTACTTCACAAAGTAAAAATTTACAAAGTAAAAAGTTCTTATTTGTTCCATAAATTTCTTTCTTAAATTTTGAGTTAATTTTTGTATGTAGTGCAAAGAATGGATTGAGTATTTTTTGTTTGTTTTTGTTTGGGGGGACTTTTTTTCCACACATGGACATTCAGTTGTTTAAAAACCAGTTTTTGAAAACACTGTCCGTACTCTACTGAATTGTGGAAAGGCAAAGTTGTCTTTGTAACTTTGTTGAAAAGCAATTGACCATACACACACACACAATTGACTATACAAACACACACACATGTCTTTTTCTAAACTGACTATTCTGTTCCATTAATCTACTTTACCTTGATGCAAATACCATGCTGTTTTGGTGACTATAGCTTTATAATAAGCCTTAAAGTCAGGTAGTGTTAGCCCTCTAACTTTCTTCTTTTTTAAAATTCTTTTGGCTATTCAATATTCATTGCATTTATATGAGTCAAATATACCAACAAAAATCTACTATATATATTTTTGGAATCGTGTTGCTGTGTAAGTCAAGAAATGGATAAATACAATTTTCAGGTACATAATCATGCTATATCTGTTTATTTAGGTCTTCTTCAATTTCTCTCAGTAATGTTTTTTAGTTTCATACACAGGTCTTACACAACTCATAGTGTATTTAGTCATAAGTATTTCACAATTCTTTTTTTTTTTTTTGTCTGTTTGTTTGTTTTTGTTTTGTTTTTGAGATGGGGTTCCATCTATGTTGCCAAAGCTAATCTCAAACCTGGGTTCCTCCTGCCTCAGCCTCCCAAGTAGCTGGGGCTACAGGTACACACCACAATGCCTGACACACAGTTTTTGATAGTATTGCAAATAGTATTTTTAAAGGGCAATTCCTGAATGTTTGTGCTAATATTCTAAACTACAATCAATTCTGTATAATTGATATTATATCCTGCAACCATACTAAACTCATTTATTCACTCCAATAGTTTTTTGCACATGCCATACAATTTTCTATGGAGATAATTATGTCATTTGCAAATGAAGACAACTATACTTTTTCTCCAATGTAGACTTTTTAAAAAATGTTTTCTTGGCCGGGCACGGTGGCTCAAACCTGTAATCCCAGCACTTTGGGAGGCCGAGACGGGTGGATCACGAGGTCAGGAGATCGAGACCATCCTGGCTAACACGGTGAAACCCCTTCTCTACTAAAAAATACAAAAAAAAAAAAAAACTAGCCGGGTGAGGTGGCAGGCGCCTGTAGTCCCAGCTACTCGGGATGCTGAGGCAGGAGAATGGCGTAAACCCGGGAGGCGGAGCTTGCAGTGAGCTGAGATCCGCCACTGTACTCCAGCCTGGGCCACAGAGCGAGAATCTGTCTCAAAAAAAAAAAAAAAAAAAAAAAAAAAAAAATGTTTTCTTGCCTTATTGAACGTATTATAACCTGCAGAAAAGGTTGAATAGAAGTTGTTATGGCAGATTTTTTGCCTTGTTTCTGATCTTACTGGGAAGCACTCTGTCTTCCACGGTTAAGAATAATGTTAGCTGCAGGGTTTTTTTTGTATGCCTTTTATTGAAATAAAACAGCCTGATTATCTTTTAAGATGGCTGAAAGCTCTTATGAAGAATAGTTGATGAAGTTTGCTTAATGGTTTATCTCAATCTCTTGAGATGACTATATATTTTTTCTAATTTAGTGTGTGATATGGTTTGAATTTGTGGCCCTGCCCAAATCTCATGTCAAATTGTAATCTGCAGTGTTTGAAGAGGAGCCTGGTGGAAGGTGATTGGATCATGAGGGCGGATTTACCCCCTTGCTGTTCTTGTGATAGTGAGTAAGTTCTCATGAGATCTGGTTGTTTGAAAGTGTGTAGCACCTCCTTCTTCACCCTCTTCCTCCTTCTCTGGCCATATAAAACCTACCTGCTTCCTCTTTACCTTCCACCATGACTGTGGGTTTCCTGGGGCCTCCCCAGGCTTCCTGTGCATCCTGCAGAACTGTGAACCAATTAAATCTCTTTTCTTTATAAATTACCCAATCTCATGTGGTTCTTCATATCAATGTGAGAAGGGACTAATACAGTCTGTTAATATATTGAGTCACATTGATTGATTTCTAATGCTAAACCAATCTTGCATTTCTGGGGGAAAAAACAACTTGTTATGATGTATTATCTTTTAATATATTGTTGAATTCACTTTACAAAATGTTGTAGAGAATGTATCTACAATTGTGAGAGATATTTATAATTTTCTCTTTTATGATATCTTCGTCTAACTTTGGTATCAGGGTAATCCTAGCCTCAAAGAATGTGTGGAAAGCATTTCGTTTCTAAAATTTTTCTGAAGGACTTTGGGTAGAACTGGTATTCTTTCTTTCTCAAATATTTGGTAGAATTCACCAGGGAAGTCATCTGGGTTTGGAGTTGTCCTTGTGGTAATGTTTTAAGTTAAAAATCAAAGCTTATAATAAACATAGAGCTATTTGAGTTGCCTCTATTTTTCTTGAGTGAACATTTTTAGTTTGTATTATTTAAGAAAAATTTTCCTACTACATTGTAAAATGTACTGGCATAAAGTTGTCTATAGTATTCTCTTACTATCCTTATTATCATAGTATTATTTCACCATACTCCATGGTCTCTATTCTTTAACTATTTGTAGCAAATGTAGAGATTTTTTTTCATATATATGTAATGGTAAAAATAATATCTTCTCTTTTTTACATGCTCAGTCTGGCTAGAGTTTTATTAATTTTCCTTATTTGTTCAAAGAACGAATTATTGATTTTCTCTTTTGTATTTTACTTTTTCTTTAATCATTACTATTTTTTTCTTCTGCACAACTTGGTATTAATTTGTTCTTTTTTAGTTCTTAAAGTAGAAGCTGAGGTTATTAATTTGTAATCTTTCTTCTTTTCTAACATAGGTGCTGTATTGGTCTATTTGGTTTTGCTAGAAAAGAATACCTGCACTTGGTAATCTATATAGAAAATAGGTTTATTTGGCTTACAGTTCTTCAGGCTGTGTAAGAAGTATGGCACTGGCATCTACATCTGTGAGATCCTTGGGCTGCTTCCAGTCATGATGGAATGCAAAGGGGAGCCAGTCAGGCAGTGATCACATGGTGAGAGAGGAAGCAAGGTGGAGAAGAAGGTGCCAGGCTCTTTTTAACAATCAGTTGTCATGATAAGCAATAGAGTGAGAACTAACTCACTCCCAAGGGAGAGCATTAACCTTTTCATGAGAGATATGCCTCCATGATCCTAACACATTAGGCCACACCTACAACATTGAGGATAAAATTTCAACACAAGGTTTGGAGTGGACAGTAGCCAAACCATAGCAGGTGCTTAGTGCTGTACATTTCCCACTAAATACTATTTTAGTGGCATCCCACATATTCTGATATGCTGTGATTTTCTTTTTTATTTACTTTAAAATATTTACTAATTTCCATTTGATTTATTGTTTCGACTATAGATAATTTGAAATTGGGTAACTTAGTTTCCAAAAATGTAGGGATATTTTTTGAGAGAGAGTGTTGTTATTGCTTACTACATGCCCAGCCATTAAAATATATATGAACAGGGATGAGGGATACACATAGATATATAGATATGTAGATATGTGTGTGTATAGGATATACATTGTGTGTGTGTGTGTGTATATATATATATCCCTGTTCCAATTTTGCTGTTTTGATTCCATTCCTTTCTTTTGCTTTCAAGAATAGACACCTAGGACAACAGATTGTTGAAGCAGCTGATCACGAGATGGACATTGTGTGAATACACTGATGAGGTATCAAATTGCAAATAGATCCCACTTGTACTTTTAAAAACCATTTGACTGTGAGGTGACAGAGCTCACAGTGATGAAAGTGTGTTGGAAACGTTAAAAAGAGATGTGCTTTGAAAATAAAACACAGTGAAAGAGGTGGAGCAAGATGGAGGAATAGAGGCCTCCACCAATTGTCCCCACCACAGGACACCAAACTAACAACTATCCACACAGAGAAAACACCTTCCTAAGAAAAATCGGGTGAGCACTCACAACACCTGGTTTTAACTTCATATTGATGAAAGAGGCACTGAAGAGATAGACATAACAGTCCTGAATCACCAATGCCCCTCTCCTACCCGCTACATTGGGGTGTGGTACAGAGAACCTCTCTGGGTGCTGGGGGAAGAGAACACGGCAATGGTGAGGCATTGAAATCAGTGCTATCTTGTTAGAGCAGAACCGAAACCTGGACCAAACTCACCTGATGCCCATGCACAAGGAGA
This sequence comes from Rhinopithecus roxellana, assembly GCF_007565055.1. NCBI lineage: Eukaryota > Metazoa > Chordata > Mammalia > Primates > Cercopithecidae > Rhinopithecus > Rhinopithecus roxellana. The sequence goes on from NC_044552.1 coordinate 65,930,478, forward strand.
GCATTTAAACCAGAAGTAGCCAGAGGGGAACTGCCAATCCCAGCAGTCCAAAACTGAGTGCCTACAAACCTTGCCACTGAGGGTCAAATTGCTCTTGGTCTCTGAGTAAACTTAAAAGGCAGTCTAGGCCATAAAGACTGCAACTATTAGGCAAGTCCTAGGGCTGAAAAAGGCCCAGAGACAGTGGACTGCAGAGGAAGCACGGGAAATACTGAGATGCCAGTTGGTGCAGCCAAGGGAGTACTGGCATCACCACTCCCCTGATCTCAAACTGCATAGCTTGAAGCTCCAAAAGAGATCCCTTCCTTCCACTTGAGGAGAGGAGAGTCAAGAGTGGGGAGGAATTTGTCTTGCATCTTGGATACCAGCTTAGCCACAGCAGGAGAGGGCACTGTTCAGAGTCATGAAGCTCTCATTCCAGGCCCTACCTCCCAGATGACATTTCTAGACACATCTGGCATCAAAAGGGAACCCACTGCCTTGAAGAAAAGGACCCAGTCTTGCCAGCTTTCATCACCCACTAACTGAAGAAGAGCTGTTGGGCCTTGAATAACCAGCAGTGATACCCAAGGACTACATCAAAGGTTTTGGTGAGAGACTTGCTGGCTTCAGGTACCACCACTGGTACAAGGGGGTAGGGCACCAAGCGGGCTCTTAGGGTTCCTCATTCCAGGACTTGACTCTTGGATTGCATTTTCGGACCCGTCCTGGGTGACAGGGGAGCCCACTGCCCTAAAGGGTGAGTCCCAGGCCAGGCAGCATTACCACAAGCTGACTTAAAAGACCTTGGGCATTAAGGGAACATAAGTGGTAGTTTGGCAGTATTCCTTGTGGTCAGGGTTGGTGGTGGCTGGTGGCTATGGGATGGAGCTCCTCTGCCTTTGAAAAGAGGATGGAAGAGTGTGAAGGACTGTATCTTGTGGTTTGAGTGCCAGCTCACCTACATTACAATAGAACCCCAGGTAGACTTCTGAGTTTCTGACTCTAGTCCCTAACTTCCAGATGACACTTCTGGACCCACCTTGGGTTTGGGGGACTTCATATCCCAAAAGAGAAGGACATAGGCCTGGCTGGCCTTTACCACCTGCCAATTATAGAGCTTCAGGGCCCAGGGAGTGGTTACAGTAGGCCTTGGGCAAGATCAAAAACTGTGCTGGCTTCAGGTCTGAACCAGAGCACAAATAATGATGGTGGCCACATGGGGTGCTATGTCACTCCACCCCAGCTTTAGGTGGCTCAGAAAAAGGGTTCTGTATGTTTGGGAAAATGTAAGGGAAGACAACAAGACTCTCTGCCTGGTAATCCAGAGAATTATCCCAGATCATGGCCAAGACTATTAAGGTGGTACCTTTACAAGTCTACAAGAAGCCCAGTGTTACTGGGCTTGGGGTGCCCCCTAAAGCAGAAACAGCTTCAATCACAACCACCCAAGTCTTTTCAAATATCTGGAAAGCCTTCCCAAGAAAGACAGCTACAAATAAGCCCAGACAGTGAAGACTGTAATAAACCCAAACTCTTAAATGCCCAGACAACAAAGAACATCTACTAGCATCAACACCATCCAGCAAAACCTGACCTCACCAAATGAACTACATAAGGCACCAGCAGCCAATTCTTGAGAAACAGAAATATGTGACCTTTTAGACAGAGAAATCACAATAGCTGTTTTGAGGAAACTCAAAAAAATTCAAGATAACACCGAGAAGGAATCCAGAATTCTATCAGATAAATCTAACGAAGAGATTAAAATAATTAAAAAGAATCAAGTGAAATTCTAGAGCTGAAAAATGTAATTGGCATACTGAATAATGTATCAGAGTCCTTTAATAACAGACTTGATAATGCAGAAGAAAGAATTCATGAGTGTGAAGACAGGCTATTTGAAAACAGCCAGAGGAGACAAAAGAGAAAAGAATAAAAAAATAAATAAAACACACTTACAGGACCTATAAAATCCCTCAAAGGGGCAAATCTAAGAGCTATCTGCAGATAACCTGTCGTAGGACTTTTTAGCCTTCATAAACATGTGAGTCAATTCCCCTAATAAGTCCCCTTTCATCTATCTATCTATCTATCTATCTATCTATCTATCTATCTATCTTATTGGTGGTGTATTTCTGAAAAATCCTGACTAATACAACCCACTCTTTTGTTATAACAGTGCTGTATTAGTCAGGGTTCTCTAAAGGGACAGAACTAATAGGATAGATGTATATATGAAGGGAAGTTTATTAGGATAATTGACTCACATGATCACAAGGTGAAGTCCCACAGTAGGCCATCTGCAAGCTGAGGAGTCAGGAAGCCAATCTGGGTCCCAAAACCTCAAAAGCAGGGGAAACTGACAGTGCAGCCTTCAGTCTGTGGCCATAGGCCTGAGAGCCCCTGGCAAGTCACTGGTGTAAGTCCAAGAGTTCAAAAGCTAAAGAACTTTGAGTCCGATATTCGAAGGCTAGAAGCATCCAGCATGGGAGAAAGATGGAGTCCAGAAGACTCAACCAGTCTAGTCCTTCCAAGTTCCTCTGCCTGATTTTATGCTAACTGTGCTGGCAGCTGATTAGATGGTGCCCACCCAGATTGAGGGCGGGTCTGCCTCTCCCAGTCCACTGACTCAGATGTTAACCTCCCTTGGCAACACCCTCACAGACACACCCAGGAATAATACTTTGCATCCTTCAGTCCAATCAAGTTGACACAATATTAACCATCACAAGTGTCTACTAAGAGAATTAATTTTTAAAGATCAAAATAAATAAGATGACTCTGCCCTCAAGCAACTTGATGAAATTGAAATACTTAGGAAAATACACAAAGTTAACACTAATATGTAAATGAGAAATAATCTAGTTATGGTAAGAAAGGACTGAAACCAAAAATACATGAGCGATTAGTTCTTCATTGAGAAGAGTCTCAAGGAAGTCATATATTTGCATCTTACCTTTAATTAGCATTATTTAGTTCTCTAAGGTTTTTACAAGTAATATTTCATTTTACAACTACAGTTGTAGTGGGTAAAAATCATTATATCCCTTAAAAATGAAAGAGAAATTGTTATTCAGAAATATTTATTGATTTATCCAAAGTCACACGACTAGTATACGAAACAGCTCAGATTTTCAACCCCTTGTTCAGTGTTATCAAATATTATCTTGAAAAATGTGACAGTAAGAAATTATAATAATCTCCAATCAACATACCTTTTGTAAATAGAGATTTTGAACTGTTTGAAAACATTATCTTCTAAAGAAGATGTGATAAACACCTTGGAAATATGCTTATCTTATCATTTGTTCATCATCATTAATTTCAAAGGTTAACTACAGCCCAGAAGCTGTCAGGTTTGACAGATTAATGGAGCTGAAATAAATGGCATGTTGCCCTTGCTACAAAGTGCAAGTATTGTAAGTGACATGTCTTTGGATATAATGAAGTTTCAGAACACAGCATGTTGGTAAAGATCTGAGAGTCCTTTATCCTCAGAGGCCCTGCTTTGGGTTTAATAGATCAGTTTAATAGATCAGTTCTAAGAGGAATCGAGATCTGGCAGCTGCTCAGGTCTGACGATTTATTGACTCTCACCTGGAGATAACCTTTATTCAACTCTTTGCTGCCATGTCTTGAAAAAGTGTTGTAAAATATTTATTTCAAGACTGCAGACTGTTCCCTGAAAATTGGGAGGGGAGACTTAGCGAATATATTTTTGACTATATTTTTATAATGATAAAAGCCCTTCAAATAGCCCACTACACACACACACACACACACACACACACACACACACACACACACACACAGGTCCAACTATGCAAATGAATTCTCAAGACAAAACCCTCGTCCTCTAATTCTTCTAATTTGATTGCCATTGTGAAGACACATTAATCTAAAAATCAGTGAACCATCACCATTCTTGTCTTTTCATGTACAGCTGGAGCTGTTGTGGGTGACCAAGTAGTAAGAGAAATAAAGATTAGGTGGAAAACACTAGGCATACTTTATCACACTGACAAATGAATAGTGAATGGACCCAGTAAAAGGTGGTGTTCACATGGGAACCTACCAGGAGATGAAATTAAAATGTAGATGAAAACGCCTAGTCTCTGTGCAGATCAGCGTTGTACCTAGTTGCTTGAGATGATAAAGCCATTTAAGTTGTGGCCTAAAGCAGCATGGAGGGATTTGGATTAGATGTACACTATAAACTGTCAGAAAAGAAAAGCCTGTGCAGAAACAGTGATGACAGCTATAAAAGCAGTATGCAGGGAAAGAAAATGTCAGCTCAATCAATAACATATCTGCCTCTACTGGTCTACCCCAGGCCTCCACAGACACGTGAAAGCTTTGCATACACAGATGTCACTTTGTGGTGATTTGCACTCCGCTGACTCTTACTAGTTATGTGATACTTGGAAAGTTGTTATATTCTCCAATCTTCACCCCTTAGTTAAATAGAGATTTTAAAAAAATGATTTCACTAGACTGTCATGGAGGAAAGGAATGAGATAAAGCATGTGAATGAAGAAGCAGAATCTTCAGGGGTACAGAGTTGCAGCCTGATAAATGAGAGCCATAAAACGTCAAAGAATGCTCCTCCCTGGCCGGGCACAGTGGCTTATGCCTGTAATCCCAGCACTCTGAGAGGTCAAAGCGGGCGGATCATGAGGTCAGGAGATGGAGACCATCCTGGCTAACACGGTGACACCCGTCTCTACTAAAAATACAAAAACAAAATTAGCCGGGCATGGTGGCGGGTGCCTGTAGTCCCAGCTACTCAGGAGGCTGAGGCAGGAGAAAGGCGTGACACGGAAGGCGGAACTTGCAGTGAGCCGAGATTGCGCCCCTGCACTCCAGCCTGGGCGACAGAGCGAGACTCCATTTCAAAAAAAAAAAAAAAAAAAAAAACAGAATGCTCCTCCCTTTAAAAACCCCTATATGGTAATCATTTGATTCTTGGCATTACATGCAAATGAGTCTCTTCTTTATCTTAACCTGATCAACCACATCAACAACTCTTCTCCCATCATGAACTCAAATTTTGCCACATCAACCCTCCAACACACCAAGTCCTTTCTCCATGATTCTATACACCCATTACCTTTGTCTGAAAAAGTCCTTTACTCCTCCACCTGATAAACTCATCCTTTAAGACTTACAGTCTTCTGTGAAGCTTTTCCATCATCTGCTAGAGTTAGTTCAACCTATCCAATAATCTGATGAGGTCTAATTCATGCTTCTTTTAGACACTCTGAGCTTCTAGAAAGCAAAGGCATTTCATGTATTTATTAATTCCTTTATTCATCCAACTTTCAATGACTGTCATCTCTGTGCTGGGAGATAAAAGTACATTTTTGGCGGTATTGGAATACCCTTTACTGAAGCCTTTTTTTTTCTGTGACTGACACTAACACAATCGTTGCTTGATAATAATAAGAGAAGCAGCGAACACTTGAGAGAGGAAAGAAAAATGTCTCTCCTTCAAACTCCTAATTACTTGACACCATCCCCCCAAAAATAAAGTCATGTGCATCTTCTTTGAACATTTTTCTTTATTTCTATATATAAAAGTCAAGTTTCTCTGTTGTCTTCCATTAAAAGTTGTATTAATTTCATCTATAATTTGTTTTTACACTTGTTTGCATATTTGTTTCCCTCTTCTAAACTGAAAATTCCTTAGGGATGGAAACTCTTACTTATGTCTCAGCACAATGTCTGGCATATAGCATGTGTCCTATATGTGTCTGTTGAATGAATAACCAAGGAATAAATTTTTAATAAAGTTTTTCTTGCCAGCACAATTTCACATTGGTGTTGCCCAGTAGCCAAACATCTTTTGGGTTTCTATACTCTGAATCCCAAACCCCGAAACATTTGCTGGTCAAGTCAGGGTTTTAATTTTGAAATGATCAAAAACGTGATTTAAGTTTAGGATTTCCATCTTCTCCAAAGAGAAAGTATTTGTTTCAACTGAGTGAAGTTAACATGAAGGAGACGGGAAGTATAGGAAAGATTAGAGAATATTTATGTATACTGTGGCATTGAAAGGAGAAAATTAAGTGTTTGAATTCCTCTCCACTATGCGTGTGGGATGAACAATTTCCTTTCTTCTAGAGTGCTTATTCACTCATTTAAGACAGAGAAATATGCTAGCTACCAAAGTTCCCAGTTGCTCTCTAACACAAAGTTATAAAGATCATTGACTTCTCCTTTTTATCTTTCTATCGATTTCATTCTCCCCACTTTGATCATTTGGCCTGAGAAAGAATACTTACCTCTATTATACCTTAGTAATCACAAAGTTGCATTTGTGTTCTTACGTCATTGTAAGATGACTATATCGACATCGAAGTAAAGCATATGCTTTACTCTTTAACAAAATCAAAATTATATTTTTCTAAAAGATGTAATCATTTTCTACTTTGGGATATCGTCTTATAAGTTTGAACTGATCAAACCAAAATTAGACACTTATTGAATGGTTGGGAAATGGCAATGATAATGTACATTGAGAACAAACAGACTGTATTTTGGAAATGACCCTGACTTCATCATGAAACCACTCTTCTAGTCTGCATTTAACTTGCTTTGTCCTAGTGGTTAATTAAAATAATGTCACTGTAAGGAAAGTCAATAAGACTTGGCCGGGAATAACACTGCTAGCCTGAATTACAAATGATGCAGCCTTTAGTTTCACTGAAAGAAGAAAAGCTGCCTCTAATTTTAGTTTGCAAGAGAAAGAACAATTCGGCATTGTGGCCCCTCATTGCTTTGTACAAAGTAATTGAATGTCCACCACACCTTCAATAGTCGTGTTACAGATACCCCAAGTCCCTAAACACCTTGAATTTACACTGGCAAAGCCTTTGTATGAATTTATTCCAACCTTTTTAAATAGAATATCTTCTTCTCAGCTGGAGGACTATGTTGATCTTGCTGTATTATTTTGTCTGGAAAATTAATCCATTCTAGCTTATTAAATTATTTTGGTCAATCAATCATCAAATACTTGAATTTTGGCTACACAGCAGACACTTTAAAGCAAACGTATGCAGAAATAATTTATATATTCTTTTCCATTCTCTCAGTTTTCACTAATAAAATTAATAACTATGCTTTTTAATTTTTGTAATAAAATTCTAATTTCTCTGTAAAGTCATCAAAAAAAATTGTCCCATCTAGTATCCATTTCCTGTTTTGGTAGAAGTGCCCTCATGTCATTCATTTCTGTGTGATGCAGTTTCAGGAAAAGCCAGCCCCACACTGCCCTTAGAGGCATCTCTCTATTCAACACTAGGCTAATCAGCATCATTACATTCCCTTCCTTTGTCATATAGACTTTCCTTCCCTCCCTCCCTCCCTCTCTTCCTTCCTTCCTTCCTTCCTTCCTTCCTTCCTTCCTTCCTTCCTTCCTTCCTTCCTTCCTTCCTCCTTCCTTCCTTCCTCCTTCCTTCCTTCCTTCTTTCCTGCCTCCCTCCCTTTTCCTCCCTCCCCTCCTTTCTTCCATCCTTACTTTTTCTTTCTTAGAAGTTGATTCACTTAAGCCAACCAGAATGAAGTCCAGAACTTTGATTTAAAGGTTTAAAGAAGACAGTCTTCCTTCCTGAAAAGAGCAACAGAGGACACAGTCCAGAAGGTGCTGGTAGCCATCTTGGTTCCAAAACCTGAGTGCTGATGAGCCTCGGAACACCTGACACTGAGATAACACACCCTGATCCATCAGTTTTTTTAATATGCTTGTGTGCCTGAATAAAGTATCACCTGGAATTACACTTGCCCTGAAAACACCTGATATATGTCCTTCCCAAAATTGTCCTTGTTTGACTTAGGCCAGTTTCAATTGTTCTTTTCTTTTTTAACTTTTATTTTAAATTCAGGGGTGCATGTGCAGGATGTGTAGGTTTGGTACATAGGAAACCATGTGTCATGGAGGTTTGTTGTACCGATTATTTCATCACCCGTATATATATATATTTTTTTTTAACGTGCAGGTTTGTTACATATGTATATTTGTGCCATGTTGGTGTGCTGCACCCATCAACTCGTCAGCACCCATCAATTCATCATTTATATCATGTATAACTCCCCAATGCAATCCCTCCCCCCTCCCCCCTCCCCATGATAGGCCCCGGTGTGTGATGTTCCCCTTCCCGAGTCCAAGTGATCTCATTGTTCATTTCCCACCTATGAGTGAGAACATGCGGTGTTTGGTTTTCTCTTCTTGTCATCACCCATATATTAAGCATAGTATCCATTAGTGATTTTTCCTGATCCTCTCCATCTTCCTAACTTCGACCTTCTGATAGGCCCCAGTGTGTGTTGTTTCCTTTTATGTGTTCATGTGTTCTCATCATTTAGCTCCCACTCATAAGAACATGTATTTGATTTTCTGTTCCTGCATTAGTTTGCTAAGGATAATGGCCTCCAGCTCCATCCATGTCCCTGCAGAGGACATTATCCTGTTCTTTTTTATGGCTACATAGTATTCTATGGTGTATATGTACCACATTTTCTTTATCCAGTCTATCACTGATGGGCATTTGGGTTAATTTCATGTCTTTGCTATTGTGAAAAGTGCTGCAGTAAACACATGCATGTGTCTTTACATGGAATGATTTATATTCCTTTGGGTATGTACCCAGTAGTAGTGAGAGGTGAAGCCAGCTGAGCTTCTGGGTTGGATGGCGACTTGGAGAACTTTTGTGTCTAGCTAAAGGACTGTAAATGCACCAATCAGCACTCTGTATCAAGCTAAAGGATGGTAAATGGACCAACGAGCACTCTGTAAAAGCGCACAAATCAACATTCTGTGTCTAGCTAAAGGATTGTAAACGCACCAATCAGTACTCTATAAAATGGACCAGTCAGCACTCTGCAAAATGGACCAATAAGCAGGACGTGGGCAGGGCCAAATAAGGGAATAAAAGCTGGCCACCCGAGCCAGCAGCAGCAATCTGCTCGGATCCACTTGCGTGCTGTGGAAGCTTTCACAATAAATCTTGCTGCTGCTCACTCTTTGGGTCCACACTACCTTTACGAGCTATAACACTCACCATGAGGGTCTGCGACTTCACTCCTGAAGTCAGCGAGACCACGAACAGACCAGAAGGAAGAAACTCTGGACACATCTGAACATCTGAAGGAACAAACTCCAGACACACCATCTTTAAGAACTGTAACACTCACCACAAGCGTCCGTGGCTTCATTCTTGAAGTCAGTGAGACCAAGAAGCTACAAGAAGGAACCAATTCCAGACACATTTTGGCGACCATGAAGGGATTATCGCCTATTGCCAAGCAGTGAGTACCATCAGACCCCTTTCACATGCTATTCTGTCCTATTTTTCCTTAGAATTTTGGGGCTAAATATCGGACTCCTGTTGGCCAGTTAAAAGCGACTAGCACGGCTGCCAGACTAAAAGACATGGGTGTCAGGCTTTCCGGGAAAGGGCTCTCTAACAACCCCTGACTCTTCAGAGTTGGGAGTGTTCATTTGCCTGGAACCATATTCCGCTTTTCCTATACTTCCAGGCTGAGTTGAGGGTCAACAGAGAGGAAAGCCATTCACTCCAGGGTCCCAAAAACAAGTTGGTTGATCCTGCAGCCATGAGCGGAATTCTCAAAGTCATGTCGCCCAAGTGAGACTCGCCCATCTATCCTAACTATCCTGACCCTTGCCTCCTGGGTCCTAGTGCCTATCAGACAAACTTCCTCTCGCTCTTTTCGACAAGGCTAGTCCTGCTTCTAAAAACCACTCCCTGTTGCTGGTGCTTTTCTAGTTTCTCCTATAAGAATTATTTCTAGCATAAACCTCAGGACTCTGTCCCCTTCTTTAGGCACCCAGGCTCAACAATCAAAAAGACATAATTTTTGCCCAAAGCTCCATCGGGGGGTGGGACTATCTGGAATTTTAGGATCCCTCCTAAGACTAGCAGGCCTATCAAAAGCTATTCCTGAAGCTAGGATATGGGGAGCTTCAGAAATGATATCCTTCCTATTCAAGCGAGGACAAAAGGCAGCACTGTTCCAACCCTGGACATCCCTTCCCTCTCTCACGTTATGGCCCTCCACTTCATTTTGGGGGCATAACTTCTTTATAGGCCAGAGGTAAAGTCTCAATACTAACAGGAGAATGCTTAGGACTCTAACAGGCTTTCGAGAATGCATCAGTAAGAGCCACTAAATCTGATTTTTCTCAGTCCTCTTTGTGGTCTAGGAGCACAGGCAAGGGTGCACGTTTTCGAGAATGTGTCAGTAAGGGCCACTAAATCTGACCTTCCTCGGTACTCCTTGTGGTCTAGGAGGAAAACTAGTGTCTCTGCTGCTGCGTCAGTGAGTGCAACTATTCCATTCAACAGGGTCCAGGGACTGTTGCAGGTTCTTGGGCAGGGGGTGAAACAAACCAAACCTGCGGGCGGTTTTGTCTCCTCACAAAATGGGGCTCAGTCCATATGAAATGCTGTATGGATGCCCTTTTCTCAAAAATGACATCCTACTTGATCAGGAAATGGCCAACTTGGTCAAAGATATAACTTCTTTGGCAAAATATCAACAAAACCTTAAAAACCTACCTGAAGGATGTCACAAAGAGAAAAGGGAACAGAGTTGTTTCAACCAGGAAATCTAGTGTTGGTCAAATCTCTCCCCTCTACCTCCCCATCTATGGACTCTTTGTGGGAAGGACCATACTCAGTGATCCTCCCTACCCCACTGCAGTTAAGGTGGCAAGAGTGCAATCTTGGATTCACCACACCAGAGTTAAATTTTGGACACTCCCTGAGGAACCTGCGAGACCATCAGCTCAGCAGTCCCAAGGTCAGCCAGACCAGCCTCGATACACCTGCGAACCGTTGGAGGACTTGCATCTCCTATTTCAGAAGGAAACATCCCAGACTAAAAAGGCTCCTACCACTGATCCTGAAGAAAAACCCCTTCCTCCTTAAAAAAGTTAAGTGAAAACCTACATAATCTTTATCTTTAACACCTCTCCTTGTCCCTTTAATGGAATCTTTTTACTATTTCATCATATTATTAAGCAGCATATTAACCATACTCTCTGCGATAGGGCTATATACTGTAGCTCCTGCTGGGATGAAACTAATAATCACATCAACCTTCTTTCTGTCTTCCTTCCTTCTGACAGCAATTTACTCCTACCTTTAACTCAGATTGGATAAAATGATCTCGTCTTGCAGAGCACCCTCTTTACCTTCCCATTTACTCTTTGCCTATCTATCCCTCTTGCTTCCTTGGATAACGCATATAATCACCCCTCCCCTTCCACTAGCTCCTAATTACTTCTACAAGACTCTCAACCCACTCTCTGTTAAACCAGTCCAATCCTTCCCTGACAAATGACTGTTGGCTTTGTATCTCTCTATCAACCTCTGCTTACATTGCCACTCCCATTCCTGCAAAAAATTGGGTCTTTACCAACTTAACCTAATTATGAAGGAAAAGACCCTTTCTGGCTTCTAAATATGTAATCACGAGCCAACTTCCCCATCTCTGATAGGACCAAGAATACCCTAACAGGATGTGCAATCCAACTTTTACATTCTTACATTTCCAACCTCACCTATTACACAAGCAATGAAAAGCCCATAGAGAGCCCTGTAACTACGAATATCATCTTAACTTTCCAAGCCCCTTTATGCATCCAAGGCAATCTGTTATCAGGCCTGCCCCTGGGGCACTTACTACCCCATCAGTGTAATTACACCCCATAACTTCAAGCCCCAACTGATCATAGTAACTTCTGAGTCACCCAAACAGTTCCATTCAGATGGCTTGTCCACTGCTCAGGGCCTCCAAAAATCATCGCCTCCTCCCTGCTTAACAAACAGTACAGGTTTCGTAATGGCAAACATACTCCTTGCATGACCATTCACCCCTGGACCCCTGCAGCAGTGCCCCAACCACTAATGAATGCCTTCTCATCCCCTCTTTCAATCACTCTCTTGAATGGTTCCTAGTAGATACAAAATGGTTTTTTCTCCAATGGGAAATAGAACACAGGGAGCCACTCAGTTTGCTCCCAACAGCCCTTTCCAGCCGCTCACCAGAGCTACCTTGGCAAGTACTCTAGGAGTATGGGAAAGTGAAAACAACAAACTCACACACCTTTTTAACATACACAACCAGTTCTGTCTACCCAGCCAAGTTATATTCTTCTTATGTGGAACATCAACATATATCTGCCTCCCCACCAACTGGACAGGTACCTGCCCCTTAGTCTTTCTAAGTCCCAACGTTAACATTGCTCCAGGAAATCAGACCCTATCAGTACCCCTCAAAGCTCAAGCCTGTCAGCACAGAGCCGTACAACTAATACCCCTACTTATAGGGTTAGGAATGGCTACTGCTACAGGAACCGGAATAAGCAGTTTATCTACTTCGTTATCCTACTACCACATACTCTCAAAGGATTTCTCAGTTTGCAAGAAATAACGAAATCTATCCTTACTCTACAATCCCAAAAGACACTTTGGCAGCAGTGACTCTCCAAAACCGCTGAGGCCTAAATCACTGCTGAGAAAGGAGGACTCTGCACCTTCTTCGGGGAAGAGTGTTGTTTTTACACTAACCAGTCAGGGATAGTACAAGATGCCACCTGGCATTTACAGGAAAAGGCTTCTGAAATCAGACAATGCCTTTCAAATTCTTATACCAACCTCTGGAGTTGGGCAACATGGCTTCTCCCCTTTCTAGGTCCCATGGCAGCCATCTTGCTATTACTTGCCTTCGGGTCCTGTATTTTTTAACCTCCTTGTCAAATTTGTTTCCTCTAGGATCGAGGCCATCAAGCTACAGAACGGAACCCCAAATGAGCTCACCTAACAACTTCTAACAAGGACCCCTGGACCGACCTGCTTGCCCTTTCACTGACCTAAAGAGTTCCTCTCTGGAGGACACTACAACTGCAAGGCCCTTTCTTTGCTCCAATCCAGCAGGAATTAACTAGAGCGGTCTGCCCAATTCCCAACAGCAGTTGGGGTGTCCTGTTTAGAGGGGGGATTGAGAGGTGAAGCCAGCTGAACTTCTGGGTTGGATGGGGACTTGGAGAACTTTTGTGTCTAGCTAAAGGATTGTAAATGCACCAATCAGCGCTCTGTATCTAGCTGAAGGATTGTAAACGCACCAATCAGCACTCTGTAAAATGGACCAATCAGCACTCTGTAAAATGGACCAATCAGCACTCTGTAAAATGGACCAATTGGCGCTCTGTAAAATGGACCAATCAGTGCTCTGTAAAATGAACCAATCAGCAGGATATGGGTGGGGCTAAATAAGGGAATAAAAGCTGACCACCCAAGCCAGCGGGGGCAACACACTCGGGTCACCTTCCACACTCGGGTCACCTTCCATACTGTGGAAGCTTTGTTCTTTCGCTCTTCACATTAAATCTTGCTGCTGCTCACTCTCGGGTCTGCACTACCTTTATGAGCAGTAACACTCACCATGAGGGTCTGTGGCTTCACTCCTGAAGTCAGTGAGATCACGTACCCACCAGGAGGAAGAAACAACTCTGGACATGCCACTTTTAAAAGCTGTAACACTCACTGCAAAGGTCTGTGGCTTCACTCCTCAAGTCAGCAAGACTATGAACCCACCAGAAAGAAGAAACTCTGGACACATCTGAACATCTGCAGGAACAAAATCTGGACACACCATCTTTAAGAACTGTAACACTCACCGCGAGGGTCTATGGCTTCATTCTTAAAGTCAGTGAGACCAAGAACTTACTGGAAGGAGCCAATTCTGGACACAGCAGGATTGCTAAGTCAAATGGTATTTCAGACTTCAGGTCTTTAAGGAACCATCACATTGTCTTCCACAGTGGTTGAACTAATTTACACTCCCACCAACAGTGTGTAAGTGTTCCTTTTTCTCCACAACCTGCCAGCATCTTTTTTGACTTTTTAATAATAGTCATCTGACTGATGTAAGATGATATCTCATTGTGGTTTTGATGATGATCAGTGATATTGAGCTTTTAAAATATGCTTGACTACATGTATGTCTTCTTTTGAGAAGTGTTTGCTCTTTGCCCACTTTTTACTGGGGTTGTTTGATTTTTCTTTTAAATTTGTTTAAGTTTTTTATAGATGCTGGATATTAGGCCTTTGTCAGATGCACAAACTTGCACAAATGTTCTCCTATTCTGTAAGTGGTCTATTTATTCTGCTGATAGTTTCTTTTGCTGTGCAGAAGCTCCGTAGCCTAATTAGATCCCATTTTTCAATTTTTGTTTTTGTTGCAATTACTTTCGGCATTTTCATCATGAAATATTTGCCCATGCTTATGTCATGAATGGTATTTCCTAGATTGTCTTCCAGGATTTTTGTAGTTTTGGATTTTACATTTATGTCTTTAATCCATCTTGAATTAATTTTAGTTTATGATGTAAGGAATGGGTCCAGTTTCAATTTTCTGCATATGGCTAACCAGTTATCCCAGCGCCATTCATTGAATAGGGAATCCTTTCCCCATTGACTATTTTTTATCAAGTTCGTTGAAGATCAGATACTTGTACATGTGCAGTCTTATTTCTGGATTCTCTATTCTGTCCCATTGGTTTATGTGTCTATTCTTGCATGAGTACCATGCGGTTTTTGTTACTATATCCATGATTATCTCAATAGATGCAAAAAAGGCTTTCAATACAATTCAATATCCTTTCATGTTAAAAACTTTCAACAAACTAGATATTGAAGAAACATACCTCAAAATAGTAAGAGCCATCTATGACAAACCCACAGCCAATATCATACTGAATGGGCAAAACCTGGTATCATTTCCCTTGAAAACCAGCACAAGATAAGGATGCCTTCTCTCACTACTCCTATTCAACATAGTATTGGAAGTTCTGGATAGAGCAATCAGGCAAGAGAAAGAAATAAAGGGCATTCAAAAAGTAAGAAAGGAAGTCAAACTATCCCTGTTTTCAGATGACATGATCCTGTATCTAGAAAAACCCATGGTCTCAGCCCAAAAGCTTCTTAAGCTGATAAACAACTTCAACAAAGTCTCAGAATATCAAATTAATGTACAAAAAATGCTAGCATTTCTATCCACCAACAACATGCAAGCCGAGAGCCAATTTATGAATAAACTTCCATTCACAATTACCACAAAAAGAATAAAATACCTAAGAATACAGCTAACAAGGGAAGCAAAATATCTCTACAATGATAATCACAAAACAGTGCCCAAAGAAATCAGAGATGACACAAACAAATGGAAAACATTCCATGGTCATGGATAGAAAGAATCTATATTATTAAAATGGCCTCACAATCATGATGGAAGGCAAGGAGGAGCAAGTCACATCTTACATGGATGGCAGCAGGCAAAAAGACAGAGCTTGTTCAGGGAATCTCCTAATTATAAAACCATCAGATCTTGTGAGACTTATTCACTGTCACGAGAACAGCACAGGAAAGACCTGCCCCATGATTCAATAACTTCCCACCAGGTCCGTTCTACAAGATGTGGGAATTCAAGATGAGATTTAGGTGGGGACACAGCCAAACCACATCAGAAAAAGTACAACCAAGGATGGGGCCATTCTAACCTTGTATGACTGCACAGATTGTTTGCTCCTAAAGCTGGCTCTGAAAAAAAAACCTTTAGTCTAACTCCATACAATTTACAATGTAACTAATTTGTGTAGGTCTTTGCGCTATGCAGATATAAGACTGAAAGTTTGGGCTGAGTGCGGTGGCTCATGCTTGTAATCCCAGCACTTTGGGAGGCCCTGGCAGGTGGATCATGAGGCCAGGAGATCGAGACCATCCTGGCTAACACAGTGAAACCCCGTCTCCACTAAAAAAATACAAAAAATTAGTGGGGTGTGGTGGCAGGCACCTGTAGTCCCAGCTACTCAGGAGGCTGAGACGAGAATGGCGTGAACCCAGGAGGTGGAGCTTGCAGTGAGCCGAGATCACACCACTGCACTCCAGCTTGGATGACAGAGCGAGACTCTGACTCAAAAAAAAAAAAAAAAAAAGACTGAAAGTTTGATTTGATTGCAAATATATAAATGATTTTACATATTCTATATAATTTTAAGTACACAAAAAGACAAGCAATTGAAATAATATTTAGAAGTAGCTTCAGAAAAATAAATTTTTCCATGTAAAGCATATCAAACCTGAAAGATCAGAGACAGTGTTAATTCAATTGTAGAGTGTATTTGAGCATGAGACTCTTCCTCCTACCTTCTCATGCTACTAGATTTTACTATTTTTTGAGATGTTTTCAATCCTCTGTTGTGGTGTTGTTGCTTGAAGTAACTTCACGTAGTCATTTCTTAAATTATCACTGACTATATTCCATCATAAATATTAATGAGTCAATAAATGCTTCTGTTATTATAATTATGAGACACTCATTCTTGTTTGCCAATTGTGGTGACTAAACCTAGGTATGTACGCTTGAGGCTACCTAAAATCAGAAACAAGTTTATAATTCATCTTTACAAAATTGTGTTCAAAGAAAAAGGTAATTTCCCTTTGATTTTATCATCATATTTTTATCTTTCAAAAATCATTAATGTGTATAAATGTAATGTAGCTATTCACATTCATGCTGAAAAACTGAAAATCACAGGACATATTTCAAATGAAATATAGTTTGAACATAATCTATGGAAGACAGATTATGCTGCACATAAACTTCTGTAGTCTACTATTTCTACTTAAGATTATATCTTGAGGATGTCTTTCAAAATAATTAAATGTTACTCATGGACTTAATTTCAGTAGTTACATTTTTTCCTATTGTATTTTTTCCATTAACCATTTACTTTATGTTATTATTGAACACTTAGGTTACTTCTAATTTTTTGCTATTAATAAGTTCTGTTAAGTAGAATATCTCATATGCACACCTTTGTTGCATCTATTATTTTCCTAAAATAAAGTTATTGAGATAGGATTGCAATGGTCAAAGAGTAAAAAGCCAAAGAAGCAGGATTACTGGCTCAGAACACTTCTAATACCAAAAAACTTTAAGATTATGCAATTTACTTTTCTACACAGTGTGAACTTATCTTCTTCGGAAAAATATAAAAGTCCTTAACTCACATTGTACACCAAATAAATTCCAGCTGAATAAATATTTAAAAAAAGATAAATGTAACTGATCTAGTTGAAAACATAGCTAAATATATATGTGACCAAGAACAAAATTATCACCATGGAAAATATTGATAAATACATTATGATAAATTAGAATTAAACGTTTCATTAATAAATATTTCATAATTACAAATAAAAGACAAAGGAAAATTTGATTTAAGAATGCTTGATCCGTGAATGGCAAAAACATTTAGCTTCTTAATAAAAAGTGCCCTTCCAAATAAATAAGAACTAAGAACATCATTAACAGCCCAATAGATAAAGAAGCAAGGATGTGCAGATGAATAGGCAATACTAGAAGAAGAAAGGCAAGTATATAGTAATTATATGAAAAATATTTAAGCTCGCTAATAATTAAAGAAATTAAAATGAAAACAAAGGATTTTTGTAAGATCGGTGTCATTGGTAAATGATAATGCCTAAGGCCATATGTAGATCTGATAAAAATAATCTTCAAGGACAATTAAGCACTTGTATTACACATCTTTCAGAAAAATCTTAGGAACTGGCTGGGTGCAGTGTATCTTTCTCTAAAAGGATGAATACAGAATAAATTGAAAACTGTCATCCTTAGCAAGTACCAGAGCAGTACTTTTCCCCATTGTTCTTTTTTAAGGCCTTTGAATACTCGATTACATTCTCTAGGGTGTGGTTCTTTACTACTTACCCTTTCTTCTTATTTTCAGGTGGCGTTAGTCTTTGAATGTCCGCAGAAATACTGGTAAGTGGGTGGGGAGAGAAGGGATGTGTCCTTGTTGTGTCGCAGCGACTGAAGCTGTCATTTTAGAATTGCGTCTGTGTGGGAATCCAGGACTCAGCTCCTTTCAAAACCTTAATTAAATAGTTAAGAAGATTCAGAAAAAGATGAAGTTCCCAAAATGGTTCCCAGTGATTTTTGCCTTGTAATGTTCGTGCCTCCATGTAATCTTCTCTCTCAATGAATAGGACTGACTGTGTAACCAATAGGATATTGCAGAAATGACAGAATGTGACTTCGGAGGCCAGGTAATAAAAGATATTGTGGCTTCTGCCTTGTTGTGTCTTGCCTCACTGACTCTGAGGGAAGATAGCTGCCATACTGGGAGAATGTTCAAGCAGCCTTACAGAAAGATGAGACCTCCTGTCTACAGCCTGCATCAATTTGCAATCCACATGAATCATCTTAGAAACTGATCCTCCACCTGCAGTAGATCTTCACATAGCTGCAGCTTCATCTGCAGCATGCTAGATGCAACTTCATGAGAAACCCCAAGTAAGGACCTCTCATCTGAGCCACTCACAAATTCCTGTCTCATAGAACCAGTGTGGGATGATATATGTTTATTGTTTGAAGCTGAAATGTTTGAGGTTATTTGTTACACAGCACTAGCTAAGTAATACAATGTGTAATAAACAAGCTAAGACGTATGAATTTTAGGATGCTTACCTACCTTGACAAGATCAAAGTACTTACTTTCCTAATGCATAGAAGATTGTAACACTGATTGTGTTTGAGTATGGACATGAGAAAAGAAATCGATCTTAGTACGAAGCAAACACTGATAAAAGAGAAAGGAGACAGAAACTGGGACCCTGATGTCATTACTGAGCCTTGAAATCAATCAGCACTTACATGGAATTTCCAAATTTGTGAAAGAATAAATGTCTTTACCTTTAAATCATTAGACCAGTTTCAGTTGCATTTTTAATTATTTTCAGCACAACACTGCCTAGCTGGTACAAAATGTACATATAGTCTTTCAAAACATGCTTTCATTCTTCCACCCTCACCTGACTTTCATCCTCTGCCACGCTCAAACACATACCTATGCATCTGTCCTCTGGCGAGCCCAAAGAAGCTTAAACATGCTACATTCTTTCCCATGCCCATCGTTTTGCACTTGCTCTCCACTCCCCCTGGAAAGCCCTTTATTCACTTGCTAATTTCTTACAAATGTAAGATCCAGTTAAATAGTGATCTTCTCTGTGCATGTTTCTGGACTCATCCTGGAAGAATTAGATATTTCCTTCTATCTTATCACCTGGCATTTTAATCAAAGCTCTATTATAATATTTTCTATATGATACTATATTACATATCATTCTGTCTTCTTCTCCTACTATTTTCTAACAACCTTGAGAGCAAGAACCATTTCTAACTCAACTTTCTAACTCAGGAGTTTAGCTGAGCACTTGACAGATGGCAGACGTTCATTCAAAAGTTTTTGAATTAATCGATTGATTAAAAGTGCTCTACACATGTAAATAGTGCTATCCTAACATAAAGTATAAGAATTAGCACCAATTCTAAATTTGAAAAATCTTGGTCTCTATGGCAGTGATTCTCAAATGTTAGTGTCTGCAAAAATTGCTCAGAATGCTTAATAAAATGCCAATTCCCAAAGACCCACTGCTAGAAATTCTGATTCAATCTTTGTTAAACACAGGGATCCATCTCGATGTTCCACATTTACTAGACCTGTAAGCTCGGGAATATAACTTCACCTCTGTTCATCCATTTCTCCATCTGCAAAGTGGAGATGCTAATATTACCTATATTGTCTGATTATATTGTCTTATTTGTGAGGAAATAAATAATATATGAGAAAAATTGACATAGAGCCTGAAAAATAGGAAATACCCCTATCTTGTGCTTTTCTGGTATCTGAAATACAATATTACATATGGTTAAGCACATAAATGCTAGAGCCAAATTTCTTGGATTTCAATCATGGCTCTGGTCTCGCAGCTGTGTATTTTAACCTCTGGGTCTCTGTTCCCTCAACTGTAAAATGAGCATGATAATAACACCAATCATACGGGATTGTTATGAGGATTAAAACAAGTTAAAAAGTACGTATAAAGTTCTTGGAACACTTCCCAGGACACAGCAAGCATTACATGGTCTTGCTAGTCCTATTATTTTAGAGTCATTAAAGCTTTCTTGTAGAATATTTGTCCACTGGTAGTCCTATTTTTCTTTCCTCAGCTAAGAGTATGTGCAGCCCCTTTTGAGAGGCCCTCCACTTCTCAGCAACAGACACAAGCTATGCTTTCCTGAGCCACAGCAAATCCCTACAAGCTGGATTCCCTAGCAGCCTCCTGGAATGTCTATACTCCCTGGCTTCCACAGACCTAACCACACATGTGGATGTTAGAACAGGGTCATTGAAAGGCTCAGTCCATCTTTTTATTTGAGGGCATTTGGTCAGCTCCAAATTGTTGTGTGTTGTTATTTTGTTGTTTTTGTGAGAGACTTGAATTCTAATTCCAAATAGATGCTCAGAACCCAGAAAAGAATTTATAAAGTAACAGAAAGATAAGAATCCAACTTTACTTTGACTAAGGAAGAGATCCATTCATCTGAAAATTTTTGAGGAATAGTAAACATCTACATTATAATTGAAATTAAGTAAATATGCACATACTAGTCAGAGAACTGACTAGAAGAACTGCCATCTTTATATGAGGTTTATATACTATAGTTGTTGTTTGGTCAGTTGGCATATCTTACAAGAGCTAGTGAGTTTCTGTAATCCTGCTAGGTGTCTGGTGCTACCAATATCAACGCCTGTAAGCACAGTGCCTCACTGCCTCTCAAATACAGTCAGACATTATTTAACAGTGGGTATACATTCTGAGAAATGAGTTGTTAGGTGATTTTGTCATTGTGTAAACATCATAAAGTGTATTTACACAACCTAGATGTCATAGTCGACTATATGACTTAGCTATATGATATAACCTTTTGTTTCTAGGCTGCAAATCTAAACAGCATGTGACTGTACTGAATACTAACTGTAGGCAATTGTAACACAGTGGTAAATATTTGTGCATCTAAACATATCTAAATATAGAAAAGGTACAAGAAAAATACTATATTATAATCTTATGGGAACATCATTGTATATGTGGTCTGTCATTAACCAAAATGTTCTTATGTGATGCATGACTATACACAATACAATATTCAAGGAACCGTGATACACTCTGTTAAAGGAACAAGACATGGAACACTAGCTCTTCATCATATTGTAACTTTATATTTACATATATGCATGCATATGTACTCATCAGCAATTGATACTTTATGATAAAATATTCTAAGCTTTACCTTTACATAAATGTATGGTATATATATTTATGTGTTCTCTCTGTAACTTTCCTGCTGATATAGGCAGATCTATGTTTAAGAGAAGATGGCAGATCAGGCAGATCAGAGTAATCTAATGGTAAGGCAGATTGACACTTACAGGAATCTCATCAAAGATGTCTAAAGTTTTAAAGATAAGCAGCTCTCGGCTGTCCAGCTGACAACACGTACCATAGCACTCATGTAATACAGCACTGTATTAGAAATGTTTAGAATACTCAATGCCACTCATGTAATATAGCACTGCCACTCATGTAATGCAGCACTGTATTAGACATATTTAGAAGAATCAATGATTTTTAAATTTAACTGTGAAATAAGATCATTATTTTTTACATGTCTTGAGAGGTCACAAGGTGGAGAGGTAGATATAACTTTCTGCTAGGAAGCAGAGGTTCACCCTCCCCAGTATGCCAGCTAAGAGACCCTAAGCACACTCACCCCTGCATTCAAGCCAAAATCATTTCAAAAATACCTTATCTAGATGAAGGTTTGGAGCAGGGTCAAATTATTTCTTAAAGTCTATTCTAATTTTAGCTTCCACGATAACTGTATTGTCATATTTTTTCATTTAAAAGAAACATACCAATATCAATATTAGTAATATTGCATATATTTTAAAATTTGTAATTCAAAATATACACATATGGAGGTCACCTCTGTATATTTTTGCATGTATTCCTTTTGCAAGCATTTGATCACAGATCTCTCTCCCCTACTAAAATGAAAATTCCTTAAAAACAACATAAATGTCTCATAAATCTTTATTATTTCCTGTGCCAGTTATTAAGATAGGGTCTCTCAGCTTCAGACCCCACCTTCAACTCTCTGCTGTGTGGTGCTGAAAGAGGGACTTCCCTGGTCCACTGGCTGACTGTCAGGCTCTCAGTCAGGAGAAGGTGCTGGAGGGAGACAGGGAGGCTTGAGGGAGAAGTGGGACAAATTCCTGTTTTCTTTCCTATTCCTTTTTTGTTGGCGCTGCCTTTTTGAATCAAACCCTACCCGATTTTCTTCAACAGCACAAGGGCTATTTGTTTTGCTAGCAGCAATTAATTTTAGATTGAAATTTTTCTAACCCCTGTTAGAACTAGACCCTGTGCCTTCCTTGGAGACACTATCCACAGAGCAGTGACCCCTCCTCAGAGGGCAATTTCAATTCCAGTGTCCGACCTCCAGACTTCCATGCTTCTATAATTTCAACTTCAGCCCTTTGTTCCTCAACCCTAGGAGTACTAACTGCTTCCTATGGTTGCTCCCTGCATGTGGTCTAAGTGCTCTATTGTTTTTCTGTCTGTTCATTCATACCTATTTTACCATTCTTTATATGAAATTATCTGTGCTGAAATGGTAGATGTGGCATTGTATGTACTGACAAGATGCTAACTGGTACTTGTTAATACCTAGCCCCACGCCTGGAATAGAGGAATCTACATCTTAGTTGCATGAATGAATGTCCTATTACTGCATTTTCAATAGAGTATGATACAGCTTTTATTCAACTGTGGCTTGTGTCCTTTCTGCATCATAAACGCTATCTTGTCACATAAAGCATTCAACTCCGAGGCACATTTTCAATCTTCTAAGCCTCACAAAATTTCTTTGAAAAGTATTAGATGCTGACAGTTTTTCCCCGACCTTTTAGTTTTAACTCACGAAGTGTTGAAACACAGTCCAATCAACAGGGTGAGGACACAAATGAACTATCATTTCGTTGTTCTATACCTCAGACTATTTTATATGAGCATCTTATTAACTATCTCTTCATGTTGTCAACATAATATTTTAAGTGCAACTGTACTTCTGTCACTATTTAAAATTGACCAAGATAGAAACGGAATTACATGTGCTCTGCCTTTTCTTGTTGCTGTCTAGGAACAACTGCAAGGAAAGGGTAGAATATCTAGAAACAAGTAGAGGAGGCACACACACACTCGCACACACACATGCGTACATACACAGACACATACACACACAGACACACATACAGATGCATACATACACATGCATACACACAACGTGCACATGCATATGTGCACCTACACACACACACAGACACATACACACAGAGAAACACACATACATACACACATGTGCACACAAACATGCACATACATGCATACACACACTCAGATGCATATACACAGATCACACATGTGCATTCACATGTGTGCACACAACCACACACGTGCACATACATACACACAAACATACACACAGACACATGTGCACACAAAAACACATATACACACAGACACACATGCACACATCAACACACATGCACACACATGCATACACACAGACACACATACAGATGCGCACACACAGACACACACATACACAGACACATACAGATGCACATATATATATACACACATATATATGTGCTTAAAAGAAACTTTCAGAGCAAAGAGTGTAAGAAATGTATTTTTAATGCAACAGAAAAAGGAAGCATAGAAGCAGATGGAGAAATCAACAGATGTTGGCTAACCTGGCACCTAAAAACATCAGAGATGATTTTATTTTATAGGATATGGATAGCTAAGAATTGTTTTAGAATCCACTTCAACTTGTGAAAAACAAAGCAGCGCCATGAGAGAGAACATTCTTAGAGGAATGTCACAGTCATAAACATGGTGCAAGATTTTTTTGTTTTTGTTTTTGCTTTCTTTTTTCATTAGTTACGGAATTTCTGCTGTCTTCATTCTCAAACTTGTCACATCTCCCTTTTCTCACTAAGGTATCCTAGTTCTTTCAGTTACAGGATAATCCACCCCTATGAAATTTTTCCTTTCATATCATTTCTTTCCCTTCCAGATAAAGATTTTACCTCTGCATTGTCAAAAATAGTTCTTCCCAATATAGCCATGTCAACTTCTATTCATTGTGTATTTCATGTATATCTGCATTTTTTTGTTACTACAGACATCTGAATTTTTCAAAAATCCATAAATATTTGTCAACTTAAGAACTGTGGGCTGTATTTTAGTCTTACCAACAAATGCTAATAGTTCCTGACAATTGCATTGTGCTTTATCCATTTCAATGCAATTTCCCATAAAAATATTTTATTTTATTCTCATGACTCTGTGAAACGGACAAAGCAGATAAATGGTAGACTTTTAGAGCAGGATAAAATGCAGAGAACACTCAGTACAAAGTCTCCATGACCTTCACTATCCTCTCTGTCTCTGTCTTTGTCTCTGTCTCTGTCTCTCTCTCTCTCTCTCATTTGCTCTCCTCACTCTTGCTCTCCCACTCTCTCTCTCTCCATGGCATAACAAGAAATCTAAAATTAATCCAGTACTAGAGTTGGTTAATTAAGTTGCCAGTGATATCTTCAAAAACCAGGTACTGTATCATCTTTTGTTCTCCATACTTGCATGATAGACCCACATCTTAGGAGTTTGGCTACAGCAGACTTCAGGCATCATGGCTCCCCCATTTATAATATAATCAAAGGCCAAAATAGAAGAGTGTATAGCCTCTTCTCATGTTCCATTTTGACAATAATGATTCTTTCTAGATAAGTTCTCTTCAGATCACACTGGACAGATGGCATCATATGCCCATTAGTAACCCGAGTACGACCAAGGGGCATGGTCCATTTATATGACTGTCTTAGAGAAATCAAGTTGAAGCTCTTGGTTGCCCCGGTTCTAAAGAATGCTGGGGTTCCATTTTCCAGGCTACTCTGAAGGAATGTGACTGTTGTGTAGGCACTAAGTAACATCTGACTCATTAATGAAAACATAAGACCCTCTTCATCTGAAAAGCCTATTTACAGACTTATAGATACTCTTAATAATTATTGCCTGTGGTCATTTTACAGTTACAATTTTTCAATAGGGCCTTTAAGATTAATTATTCAAGTTCTATCATCTTTAATAAAATTTAATACAGATGATTTCTCCTATATATGCTTGATAGCCATATGAACCCTGTTTGAATATTTCACAACATTGAGAATTATTTATTTTATTAACCAATTCTAATTATCCAGCAGGGCTTGTTTATATGCTACCTTATAAATGAAAGTAATAAACTTGCTGAGCATGGACCATGCATCCCCTATAACTTCCAACTGTCTCTTTGGACTCCTTCTGGACAAGCATAGGAGAAATCTAATTTTCCTTCCATATGACTGTGCCCCTTTAAGGTGAGGCCAGAAGAAATCAAGTAGCTTGCTTAAGACCTCATCAATACTTCCTAGCAGCACCGAAATGACAAGTCCTCTGTCTTATGTAATTTATCACTCTGCTTTTTTAGGTATCTATAGATACATTCATTTTCCTCCAACCATCTAACTAGTGCTTGTTGTATCTTCTTGCTGTTACAAGTTTTCAAAAGAGAGCACAGGATATCAAATAAAGAACTGTGGTTAAATTATTCTGCTGTTGAAACTTCTTCTGGATGTCGAAACAAAATTTGCTTTCGATAGTGCTGAAAGTGCAGTTCTCATCTCCCCTGTCTTTTCTTTATGTATTCCAAACTATAATTTAATTTCTCCGGTGTTTGCTTTGTCCCTGAGTTTAGCCATGACAGATGCAGCCAAGTGAAAAGGAGGTTGCTGGATCTTGTCTGCATGAGCTCAAAAACCTGAGGACAGCAATAATCTGGAATACCATCCCAAGGTGACACTTCTAGAGAAACAGATTCCAGGTTGAATTACTGTCAATGTTTTCCTGCATATCCGTTCCACTCTCTGAAACTATAGATATTAGTGATAGGACACTAATAAATTATCACAATATGCTAATTTAAATAATTGATTTGCATAACATAAATGTTTATTTGTATATAATTAAAATGCACTTTTTAAAAATCTTTCCTAAGAAACAGAAAAAGAAATAAACTTTAAATCCATCAAAGTGCAGAAAGGTGTTTGCTTGAGAAGTGGAGTCAGCACTGAAAAGAGAAATGAGGACTTCCTTATTTTTACCATGGTTAGTCAAATTTCTATGGAAACAATCATTCGTTGGACCATCCCACATGACCAAGACAGGAATAGGGCACAAGTAACCAGAGCATTCCATGTTTTCCACTTATTTTGATTAATAGCGTCTCATTGCTTACACTATCCAATTTCTGGTGGTACACTGTAGCCAAGCATGCGCCCTAAGATCTCAGTAGAAAACATGTACATTGCTAATGGGTATGCAGCTTCTCTTTCAGGTGACCAAAATGTACTGGAAATAGGTCAGAAGCCTGTAATCCCAGCACTTTGGGAGGCCAAGATGGACGAATCACTTGAGGGCAGGAGTTCGAGACCAGCCTGGCCAAAATGGCAAAACCCCATCTTCTCTAAATATACAAAAATTAGCCAGGCGTGGTGGTACGTGCCTGTAATCCCAGCTACTCTGGAGGCTGAGGCAGGAAAATCACTTGAACCCAGGAGGCGGAGGTTGCAGTGAGCCAAGATCGCGTCACTGCACTCCAGCCTAGGTGATAGAAGGTGACTGTGTCTCAAAAAAAAAAAAAAAAAAAAAAGTGCTGAAAATAGATGGTGGTGATGATTGCACAATTTTATGATATACTAAAAAAACTAAATTTAATAATAATAATATAATTATAACAGTGCAACCCTCAGGCTGTATCTAATCACCACCAAGTACTTCTTTTTCCTTTTCCATTCTTTGGTAATTATTTCTTAACCCATCTGCTACTTTATGGTGAACTAAAATTTATTTATATTCAATTATGTATTCAACCAACAAATCATTGATTTTGTATTCCTTGTATACGGTATATTTTCTATTTTCTTGCATTGTGACCTTAAGTCATTTGCTGAATTTATCTTTCTTAAGGAAACTGCCACTCTTCCAACCTACGTAGTTCAGGGGAACTATGAAATAATGCAACACACAAACTTTAGCCGTGGGAGTAGGCTTAGAGCCTGGCTCTGGCCAATCAGAATGTTGCCATAAGATTTGCTCTGAAAACATTTGGAAGGAAAAGGACTCTCTCTTCCTTTGTGATTAAAGTTGTAAAGATTACATGAGCCCAAGGCTACCAGCAGATGTATTACCATTCCTAAAGGGAAGTATGACTAAGGGTAAATCCAAGCAGAGACAAAGAGATCTGAGAGATACTGAGAAATAAAAATGGAAATGGAGAAAGAGATAAAAAATAAAGAATCCACAAAATTACCTGAAATTCTGTATCCTCTATGCAAGAAGCTACACTCCCTTCCCTCGGATTTGTGAAAAATAGGCTTAAAAGTACATCCCTTACCCCTACTCCACCTCCAACACACACAAATATCAGATTTTACTTGGAGTTTTTCATATTTGAAACAACGGCATCCACTTTAGATAAGTAAGACATATCATAGTTCTTGCTTTTAAAAGCATGTAAAGACTAATAGTGAAAACGGGCCTATAAACAGATACATGTGAATGTAGTATGAAGCAGTGCTGGAATGATGGAGAAGATATATATTGAGAAAGGGTACAGAAGTTACTGTTCAGTTATAACTGAGGTGGTGAAGAAATGCTTCAAACGAGATGTAACACTAAGACTGATTCTGTAACTATAATAAGGAAATTTAAACAGAGAACTGGCTCAGAAAAAAATGTAAAACAGTCCATAAAAAAGAACCAGCAAGAGAAAATCCAGGGACCACAGAAATGCATTATATATAAGGAAAAATAAAAAAGTTACTTATAGGTACAGCAAAGAAACACAAAAGAGTAGTTTCAGAGCAAGGATCATTGTGACTTTAAGGTGCTAATTGGGTATGTGTACATAAATGTCCAGGAGGCCTTTTTCTACGTGGATCTAGAACTTAAGAAATCTTGGCTAGGGACAGATTTGAGTCTTCACCGAACAGGGGGCAGCTACAAATGTGGGATACAATAAGACAACCCAGAGGAAGTGAAGGGAGTGAAGTTAGAAAAACGTGAAGAAGACCAACCTGTGTATAAGTGCTGAGCATTCATAGAGGAAAACCCCAGTCTCTGGCAGAACCGCACTCACTGGGCTTTCTTGCTATTGCAGAATTTTCAGAGACCCAGACCCTTAGAATGAAAACTTTTGTTTTCTTCACAATCAAGATCTAACTATTACAAACCCAATACCTCTCTCTCCACAGTTCTCCCTCCTGCCACTATCATCACTGGGGTCTCTGAGTTTTTAGATTTTAAATAATTTTTTAGCGGCCAGGCGTGGTGGTTCACACCTGTAATCCCAGCACTTTGGGAGGCTGAGGCGGGCAGATCACGAGGTCAGGAGATGGAGACCCTCCTGGCCAACATGATGAAACCCCATCTCTACTAAAAATACAAAAATTAGCTGGGTGTGGTAGCGCTTGCCTGTAATCCCAGCTACTCGGGAGCCTGAGGCAGGATAACCATTTGAACTAGGGAGTCAGAGTTTGCAGTGAGCCAAGATCACACCACTGCACTCCAGCCTGGTGACAAAGCGAGACTCCGTCTCAAAAAAAGAAAAAAAAGTCATTTTTTAGCACAGTAATCTACTATTTTCTTGTGTCTCTTTTGGTCTTTGACTTCTGGACTTCCAATTCCCTGCAGCTTCAGTAAACTGGGCCCTTAACTTGATCTCTTGGGACTTGTGTACCTTATCCATATTCTGGCCAAGTACCTGATAAGTCCACCTACATCCCTGAATGACAAGGAGGATCAGGGTCAAAGAAAATCGTGACATGTATATCTAAAAAGCATGATAGGGAAACACGGTGTAGAATTTTTAATGATATTCTTTCCTAGGTTCTTTGTCTATTGTTCTGAAATGCTGACTTCTCTCTACATGACAGAGTATGGCTTGCTCTCAACATCTGACCCTCTTATGGTAACATCATGTTGTCGTAAGAGCAATCACTTACTCAATAACAGGTTGCCTCTATGGCAGAGGATTCAGAATGTTTTTTAAATGGTTTTTCAGAAGTAGGATTGCTGCCATAGAAATGTAAAACTGCAGCAAAGTAGCTGCATCAAAGACAGGGTCATTAAGAAGATACTAGAGGCCGGGCACGGTGGCTCAAGCCTGTAATCCCAGCACTTTGGGAGGCCGAGACGGGTGGATCACAAGGTCAGGAGATCGAGACCATCCTGGCTAACCAGGTGAAACCTCGTCTCTACTAAAAAATACAAAAAACTAGCCGGGCGAGGTGGCAGGCGCCTATAGTCCCAGCTACTCGGGAGGCTGAGGCAGGAGAATGGCGTAAACCCGAAAGGCGGAGCTTGCAGTGAGCCGAGATCTGGCCACCGCACTCCAGTTTGGGCGACAAAGCGAGACTCCGTCTCAAAAAAAAAAAAAAAAAAAAAAAAAAAAAAAAAAAAAAAAAAAGAAGATACTAGAAAGGAATTTGCTTCTGATAAAGCCCAATGTTTGCCTTTTCACTATACACCCACCGAACAATGACATTTGAGACTAGAGCAACAGAAAAGCATGCTACGTCCTTTCAGATCAATGGAAATCAAAGTAAGAATACTAAAATTGTACACTATGGATTTATTAATTAGTTGAGAAAAATAGCAACAAATACTGGTGGAGGTATCACAAAATTTCCTGGAGAGACTTAGATTCAAACATTCCATCCACCTGATGGTTATGTAACTGTAGAGTAAGTTGCCTAAGCTCTACAAGGCTTAGTTTTTGCAGCTATCTCCTTCATAGGGTTGTTACCTAATAATGCCTCCCACATAGAGTTATTTTGAAAAATTAACAAAATAACATAGAAGGTGTAACTAACAAAGTAGTTGGTACATGGATGGTGCCCAAAATATGTCAAATTTGTATAGTATTTTTATATAAAGTTATGACAAGTAATACAATGGAATTTGTTAGGAGCAAGATGTAGCTGTTACTTGTCTACTTCCAAATGTATGTGTTTTATGACCCAGGGACATCCTGAGAAGGAAGATGGGACAAATCTGACCAGAAAACAGGCCAGATAATTGTTTTTTTATTTTTCAAGTTTTAGTAAACAGTCTCACCCCATATTTGTTTGTTTGTTTGTTTATTTGTTTCACTCTGTCGTCCAGACTGGAGTACAGTGGCACAATCTCGGCTCACTGCAACCTCCGCCCCCTGGGTTCAAGTGATTCTCCTGCCTCAGCCTCCCAAGCAGCTGGGACAGGCGCCCGCCACCATGCCTGGCTCATTTTTTTCTATTTTTAGTGGAGACAGAGTTTCGCCATGTTGGCCATGCTGATATTGAACTCCTGACCTCAGGTGATCTCCCTGCTCAGCCTCCCAAAAGCGCTGGGATTACAGGCATGAGCCACCGCACCCGGCCCCTATATTGTCTTTTAAGTACACTGCCTGCAAATATACATTCTTCTTTATTATTGCCTCTCTTCTCCAGCACTGAGGCTCAAAATCCCCAGTATATCTTTGACCTCTTCCTGGTCCATTGTACAGCATATCCAGCTAGGAAATTTTATCAAAAATTCTGTAGCACCAGGTTAGAAGATTTTAAGGAGTTTTAGAGGAATAAATTGTAGCTTTTAAAATCAGGCCATTTGGAAAGTGGTTCTACTTATGAAATCTACAGGCATGAAGTTGTTGACCATAAAGGAACTGTTTTGATCCACTTTAAATATGAGCCTAAGGGATTAGATGCTGCTGTAAAGCAGGATGTTAATAAAAGTTAGCTGATAATTTTGCTGAACGTTTGTATTGAACTTTACAGAGAAAGTGTATTTGTAGAAAGTAAAGAGAAAGTGAAAAATATTCCAGAAGAGCAAATGCTAGTCAGGAAACCTTAAAGTTATGAGACACCAAAGGAACCGTGGCATGTTTCAGGACTGTGTTCTAATTTGCTCCATATCTCAGGGGCAGTACTGTTTGATTTCTGGATGCTGCCTAATAGTATCAGTGTAGTAAGAACAGCATAGATACACAGGGCCAATTACCCAGTGTTTGGAACTTCAGCATTCCATTTTGTCTCCTCTAGCCTTCTTATTGCTTTGTCCTCTGGGAAGCACCAGTGATGTTTTCCATGCTGAGGAGCTGTCAGTTAAGTGGTTCATTTTTTTATTAGTTCACATCAAATGTCTATGAAAATAACTTTTTGATCCAAGATGATTATGTAATATGCTTTGATTTATTTCTACAGATGTGTAATGAGTGGCATTAGAGCACCCGAGCGATGGTGGTATAAGGGACATATTTGTGTCCTGCAGTAGCTAATGTCTCATCTAAGCACCACATTTACCAGAAGCTGTACAAGTTCTCTGCATCTGTGCATGTTTAGATTTATTCTCCTTTTTTTTTTTTTTTTTTTCTGTCTGAGCAAATACATTATCTGTAGGGGAAAATATGAATATATTCATCTTGTCAGAGTGAGGCTATCCTCCTATGTAAACAAGATGACCTAAACCAGCAGTGGAAGATTCCAGAGCGTGGATTGGAAGGGGGCTTGGAGACAGATATGCTGCATCAAAGGAGATTACCAGCCGCCTCAACCTCACTGCAGTAGAAGGCCTTTCAGAGAGATAAACCATTTTCATATTTGATTTATAAAATATTTTAGGGGAATTTTATCTGGAATCATGGAGAAGACAATTTTGAACACATATGAGTTTTTCTTTCATGAGTGAGGTGATGAGTTTTCAGGATGGGCTCCATGTATTTACTCATATTCTGGTTAAAAAAAAAAAAATGCTGCAAGATGTCACCACGTAGTGGAGAAGAAAGTGATTTGAAGCAATGCTACCCTAGGAAACTAACGCATATCCATACCCAGGCTGAGAAAACAACTTTAGGAAGAAGAAATAAATTTTATGTATACTATTGACACATCTCTGGCTGTGCAATAATTTTAAAGTACAGCAAAGTTTCATTTTAAAAAGTCATCAAGAGTGCTGCTGTACATGTAGAAACTGCTCAACAAATATTTAATACTGAACTCATTGTCATGGAATAGAGTGTGGTCCAACCAGTTTAATAAATATAAGGAAAGGCCAGGCGCACTGGCTCACGCCTGTAATCCCAGAACTTTGGGAGGCCGAGGCAGGCAGATCACAATGTCAGGAGATCAAGACCATCCTGGCCAACATGTTGAAACTTGGTCTTTACTAAAAATACAAAACTTAGCCTGGCATGGTGGCACGTGCCTGTAATCCCAGCTACTCAGGAGGCTGAGGCAGGAGAATCGCTTGAACCCAGGAGGCGGAGGTTGCAGTGAGCCAAGATCACGCCACAGCACTCCAGCCTGGCGATGGGGCGAGACTCCATCTCAATAAATAAATACATAAATACATAAGTAAATAAGTAAATAAATAAATAAATAAAATGGGAAAAAACTATAAAGTACATTTTAAAAGCTGAGAAAAACTTGAGGCTGCTTAAAGTTTCACTCTGGAATGACTTCAGAACTCCCAGGAGGGAAGTGCACCACAACATATAGGAGAAAGAGAAGGCGGCCAGGCGCAGCGTCTCACGCCTGTAATCCCAGCACTTTGGGAGGCTGAGGCAGTCGGATCACCTGAGGTTAGGAGTTCAAGACCAGTCTGGCCAAAATGGTGAAACTCCGTCTCTACTAAACATACAAAAATTAGCTGGGTGTTGTAGTACATGCCTGTAATCCCAGCTACTCAGGAGGTTGAGGCGGGAAAATCGCTTGAACCCAGGAGGTGGAGTTTGCAGTGAGCAGAGATTGTGCCACTGCACTCCAGCCTGGGCGACAGAGCAAGACTCTGTCTCAAAAAAAAAGAAAAAAGAAAAAAAGAAAAAGAAAAAGAAAAGAAACAGAAGGCCATCAAGAGTGGAATAGTGGAATATTTTCTAGTCACATAACAGACATTAGAAATAAATAATTTTAGGAAAAAATATAATCAGTTCTAATTGGAAAAGAAGCTATTGTATGCTTATCAGTTTGTTATACTCCAGGGAGAGAGAAACAAAACCTAGACCTTACTCTAAAGGATCTTATAGACAAAACCTATTTCTTGAGTTTAAGGCACACCCTAACAGATGGAAAAATCAGAGGTATGGGAAACAGGTGTCTCTTCCTAAACATTGGTCAGGTATATTTAAAACTACAAGTTTCCATTAAAACAATGTTTCTTAGAAACTAGATTTTGATGTAACATATTTTTCACCCTTAAATGAGAAAAGAAGACTCCTAGAAAAAGAGACTGTGATAACTCACACCCCAAAGCAAATAGAAACTACTAAACCTTAATATCCATTATTTGGATAAATACAAGGATAGTTATCTTTAAGGGTAGATAAAATAATAACTACAAGGGTAGTTCAAATACATTGTCCATGAATTGACCTTTTAAAGAAGAGAAAAACTTTTACACAAAACATCTGGAATCTCTTTCCAGCCCTTCCTACTCACTGTGACTTGTATTCACCATGAAAAAACTATAAAAGAATTTTTTTTTTCCTTTGGAGAAAATGTAATTTTTTAATCAATATTGAAATGATCCTCTCTTACTGAATTCTGAAATGAACTAATGTAATATCAGTAACGGGATGGATTCCAAGCCCTTTCCTATTGTAGAAAGGGACCCTAACTGTCAGTTTTGTTAGGGGAACTGATTCCTTTGAAGTTTGCTGTGGGCACAGTGTTTTGCACGCATGCATCAAACCCCATGCTGTGTTGGCTTCTATGTCCGGAAATATAAAAATAAAGTGGTAAAGTAATTCCCTTTGTTTCTGCTTTGAACTAAACAAGTTGTTAAAATATCCTGGGGGTGGTGGTGGGGGTGGCAAAATGACTGAAATGGAAGGGGAAAGAAAGATGGTTTGAGTTACAGTTTTTTGTTTGCTGTGTGTGTGTATGTGTTATTGCCTGGACTTTTCAATATTACATGTGGCCTTAGCGTTTCTTCCTTATTTGTGAATGCTCTACACCAGATATTTCTTCCATCCTCAACTTGACCTCTTTTCAAATCTTATCTTCTCTTAAATCTCCTTGATTTGTTCTTTTAAATTTTTCTCTCTTCTTTAGTCTACCTCCCTCCTCTTCCTCTAAATTTAAGACCCAATTGGTGGGCCAGGCGTGGTGGCTCACTCCTGTAATCTCAGCACTTTGGAAGGCCAAGGCGGGTGAATCACTTGAGGTCAGGAGTTCAAGACCAACCTGGCCAACAGTGAAACCCTATCTCTACTCAAAAATACAAAAATTAGCCTGGTGTGGTGGTGCATGCCTGTAGTCTCAGCTACTCGGGAGGCTAAGGCAGGAGAATTGCTCAAATCCAGTAGGCAGAGGTTGCAGTGAGCCAAGATCATCCCACTGGACTCCAGCCTGGGCTTCAGATCCTTCCATTGCTTATGAAGGTATAAGAGTTGTCAGGGGGTCCAGTTAAAGGGCATATGATTCCTTTGTACCATTCCTGTTAATACTCTGTTTTACTCAATATACTAGACTAAATACGCGTCAAGCAACTTGCTAAAGATAGATTCAATAATAAAGTATAATTTACCTGTCTCTAGCATCTTGTTGCACTTAAGTAAGTAATTGTAATTCACATGTTCTGTACTGCCGAAAGTCGTTCTTTTAAAATCTTACTGTGTTAGCTTTAAAATAGTTGAGATTAAAAATTTCGCTGAGAAAAACATTGTTTTTTTTTTTCCCAATTTATAGGTCATTCTTTCCTCTTTAAAGAGAGTCTCGAATATACCTTTAAAAGTCTCTTCCTTTAAAATTATTGCCAGAACTCTTTGGTCCAGAACTATTTCTGAAACTCTACAACCCAACATCCTCCTTAGAGCTCAGGACAGACAGCGGTGCCTGCCTCTGGAATATTTTAGTGTGTGTTTTAGATTAAGTGCCCTGGAAATAGAGTGACATGGTGTATTTGTCAGCTTGGGCCACCATAACAAAATGCCACAGACTTGGTGCTTAAACAATAGAAATTCATTTTCTCACAGTTCTGAAGACTAAATGTTAATGAACATGGTGCCAGCTGGTTTTTTGCCTGGGGAGGACCCTCTTCCTGATTTGGAGATGGCTGCCTTCTTCTTAAGATCTCTTATGTCCTTTCTTCAGTGTGTGTATTCAGAGACAGGCAGAGAGCTCTTTGCTGCCTCCTCTTGTAACGACACGAATCCTAGAAGATCAGGGCCACAACCTTATGGAGGAGCATTCTTGGGGTTACACCTGTAAAGAGTTGGAGAAGACAGGGATGGGCAAAAGAGCTGACCTGCAATGAGGTTGCCATTGAGACTTCCACATGCCTAAGGAGAGCTCTGGAACTCGGATAGTCCTTCAGGTTAGCCCCCAAGTCATAGAAAAGGGTTGGCTGTCCACGTACTCACAACAGTCACTAGTCAAAAACTGCCCTGGGAAAGGGTATAAACTTGATTATTGCAGCTCCATGTGTCCAAGTACCATGAGGGATGCAGCCATGACCTATTAGTAATTGACATGCCCAGCAGCTTAGGGGAGGGGTGCATTGGTCCTGGGAATGCATTGCAAGTGAAGTACTGCAAAATCCCTTGCATTCTCCAATTTGCTAATTGTTTATAGAAAGTTTGCCCCATCTGGAAAGAGCTTTTTCAGGGTGTTGGTTGGTCTTACTTCCAGAAGAATGTAGAAGAAAGTGGGAAGAAACAACCTGTATTGTTGCAGTTGATCTCAAGGCCATAACTGATCCTCATCATCCTCTCCTCCAGCACTCATCTTAGATTGTTTTCACCTTCTCTGGCCCCTCTGTTGGTCCAGCTGGTGGCTTGCCTGGTGGGGGGCCTAGGCCCTTATCCCCAAGGGCTCTGAGTCCCAGTGGTTATTATGTCCTTCTCAGATAATGGATACTATACCTTTGCATTTAACATTAAAACCGGACAACAGAGCACCAAGAGATGTTTTAGTAGATCACCTGAGCTCACACACATTCCACCCCATCCCCATTGTACAGCAGCAGCCCTGCCTCCTCCTGCTGATCTGAGCTGACCACCCATTGAAATGGTGACTCCTTCCCTTGATTACCGGTCCCTTGCCATGAGAAGACCAAAGTAACCAGATGAAAGACCTAGCTTAAACTTTAATGGGACTCTACTGTGTCCTCTAGTGGAAAGCACTGCCACTATAAGAACCAAGATCTTTAGACTCACGGAAACTGTAACTGTGGTAACAGAAATTACAAACGCCCTAGAGAAAATTGGGGTGATGGAAAGCAATGCCACTTCTAATTCTATCCGTTGATTCCCAGATCCATGTATTCTAACTTAAAGCAGATACAGAACAACCTAATAGTCATTGATTTTCAGTGAATACCATGTCTTGAAGTGAATACCATCCTCACAGGGTATGGTTTCCAACCAGCACTTCAGTTGCATGTTTTAAACATGACTCTACCAATGTATCAGACTGACAGGTTTTGGTTTGTGAGAATAATGATATAAAACAAATGGAGCTTATACTCACGCATCCTCTACTGCAACTACACCTCATTTGTTATCATTTGATTCTCTTAGTCTAAGGACAAGTTACACAGTATCCTGTACCAGCAGACAAAATTTTCAGAAATCTGCAGCTAGTGATGTTAGCAATGGCCTTGCAGTAGGAAATAAAAGCTCACACCCAAACTATCTGTGGATTCCATTAAGGATAAATCACTGCTTCTTCAACGATAGGAGAGGTCCATTGCAATCAACTTTCTGGTAAGTTCCATTCCTTGGGGAAAGTGTGTCACACCGAGGGCTAAATATTGGTTTCTGATATTGCAAGCTGGACTTTTGGCAGAGGCTATAGCAAAATCATTATTAAGCACATGCGACTGGGCTTTCACTACCACTTCTGCCACCATGGGTACTTTATTTATGTGCCAATTATGCCAGCCCTGTGACTGATTGATAGAGACTGGCTGATGTCAACTAGCCACATGAAAAAGAAGAGATTGGTTCATTGGAGGCCTTGCTTGACTCATGCCTCTGGTGGGTTAACCTGTGATACAGAGATCGCCATATTCTGTGCCCACTCCCATAGGTCTATCCATGTGCCTCTTCCTCTGATCTCTTGGTCCCTGAGCTTCTAATCTTTCTCTTTTCTTTTTTTTTTTTTTTTGAGGGTTTATTTATATTTATTTATTTATTTTTATTATACTTTAAGTTCTAGGGTACATGTGCACAACGTGCAGGTTTGTTACATATGTACACATGTGCCATGTTGGTGTGCTGCACTCATCAACTCGTCAGCACCCATCAACTCGTCATTTACATCAGGTATAACTCCCAATGCCATTCCTCCCCCCTCCCCCGTCCCCACAATAGGCCCCAGTGTGTGATGTTCCCCTTCCCGTGTCCAAGTGATCTCATTGTTCAATTCTCACCTATGAGTGAGAACATGCAGTGTTTGGTTTTCTGTTCTTGCGATAGTTTGCTGACAATGATGATTTCCAGCTGCATCCATGTCCCTACAAAGGACATGAACTCATCCTTTTTTATGGCTGCATAGTATTCCATGGTGTATATGTGCCACATTTTCTTAATCCAGTCTGTCACTGATGGACATTTGGGTTGATTCCAACTCACAATAGCAAAGACTTGGAATCTTTCTCTTTTCAAATTCCAGACAAAGCATTCAGGACATTAACCAGGAATTTTAATCCTTCTTCTTGATAGAATGGAAAAAGAATGCATCTCTCAGTGAGTCTGTATCATATTTCACAGGCTGTGATGGTCTCATCTAGTAAAGATGTGCCATCTGACACAGCAACTGCAATTATGGTAGTCCACTGTAAATTGCCATTATCCATCCAGTCCTAGTAAAGGCTAGACCAGTGAATCTCAATGAGGATATGACAGGAAATACTAGTCTTACATTCTTTAAATATTTAAAAATAATGTTTATCTCTGCCTGTCCCCCTGTGATCTGATATTGTTTTTGATTTGCTATTTTTCCTGAGCGGTGGGTCAGTTTCAAGGCATTATGCTAGTACATTCAGTGCCCTTTTCCCTACCTTCATCCTTGGACCAAGAAAACAATAGGAAAATTCTGCCAACTACCACCTTATCCATCCCAAATGTAAATTCAAAAACTATGAAAATAAAAATCAAGAGAGTCTTTAAACTCAGTGGAATCATTGTAAGTTGGGCCTGGGCCAGGGATTCATTTATGACCTGCCTTCCATATGTCCCCACTCAGATAGGGGGGCTAAGTTATCGTTGGGTATCAATGTCAATTCAGACTCTATGTCTCATTATCCTGGAAATGTGTAATTATATCCCATTTGCCAATGCATGATTATCTAAATGAATGGCTAGAGATACCTTTGGGGAACAGTGGGGAAACAGCTATTGAATATGCTTGTCACAGTGTTGTAAGTTCCTGGTGGAGACTTGACTTTTTCGTCAGTAAAGAAATTCCATATCTGAGAACTATCTAGGTCCAGAATCTGTCAGCTGCATTTGGATTTCTGATCATCCATCCCTGATTTCCTTTGATTGCATGAATAAAGTAAAATTCTTATTACTTGCCCATCTATCTTGTCCCTGAAATCACAATGTTCTCTTAACCACCTCCATAGTTCTCTGTGGATTGGAGTAATTGTTTCTGGCAATTAAGTACTTTACATGGTCTGTATTATGGAACCCTATCATCACCATCGTTTACAAGGAGTTCAGTTTGTAGAGGAGAGACACAGCACAGCTTCTAAATGATGAAGTTCTGGCATCCCTCTCAAAAGCACATTCTTTGTTCAGTAAATGGAATGTTATGTTGCAGAACTTAGTAGGCAAGTAGGTTTTCCAACCTTCCACAGTATATCTACTCCAGGATACTCTTTTCAGAATCTTTTATTTCTTTCTTCCCTTGTCTGCCCTGATAGTTAGATCATATCCACTTCATTTAATGCGAGATATCACTTTTTAAAAGTTCTAAGAGCACTCGCCAGTGTGTTAAACCCTGTATCGCAGAAGAGCATCCTGTATCAATTGGTTGCCCCTTGATCCAACATCATTGGAGAGGTCTGCTATGCACATTCTTCCAGCTCTTGCTGGTACATAGTAACAGATCACACTGCTCCACTGATGTATACGCCCTCTCTTCCCTTCCCAGGTCTGGCACACCTCACCAAGTTGTGCTGCAATTTAACTTCTGTTTTTGGTCTGATTGTGAGGAAAAGTGGCAGGAGTAAATCCTAATTGGGAACAAGCATTGTTCTATAAGACGTCTACCTCATCTGAGATCTATTTATGATCCTCAAGCAAAGGCAAGGATAGGAGGATGGGTTAGAGGGAGTTACCTTCTAAAAAGGGGGAGTTGGCCAATTCTATAGGCCCAAAAAATAAGAATAATTTATGTGTTCAGGGTTGAACTGATCCCAAGTCTCAAGGTCTCACTCTTTCCTTATTAGAGCCCTAACCTTGGTTAAAAAAAAAAAAAAAATCCACCAGGTCTCAGAATTCAACCTTTCCTGGATGTCCACTACTCTTATGATTAAGTTCTGGTCAGGGTCCTTCATCTTTTTGCCCTCTGATAAGAAGGCAAAAGATGAGATTCTCCAGTTGTTATGGGGTTTTTTGTTTACTT
This sequence comes from Rhinopithecus roxellana, assembly GCF_007565055.1. NCBI lineage: Eukaryota > Metazoa > Chordata > Mammalia > Primates > Cercopithecidae > Rhinopithecus > Rhinopithecus roxellana. Next base: position 65,970,193 of record NC_044552.1, read on the forward strand.
TTAATGTTGCCTGTAATAGGTAATTGATCACCCTGAGTCCATAAGTATATCTTTTCAACAAATCAGTGGAGCTCTAGTAACCCAATTCCTTGGTCCTTATAGTTTTCCTTTTTCCCTTTGAGAGCCAAAAATAACACATCTGTCAATGCATCTCCTTCCACAAGTATCCAATCACAGTTCACTACAGGTGAAAATTTTAACAGTCCCATCACTGCAACATGCCAGGAGCAATTCAAACACCACCTGCCACCAGCGATAGGGTCCTGTTGCCATATAGCTGGCAAGTGATCCATCTCCCAAATTCCATGTTAGATTCTGCTTCCTAGGACTGATACCATTACCCACCTTCACCTGCCTTTGAGGCAGAGAATTGTTTGCTGAAATATATTAAGAAGTGATCTCAGGAGGTACAGCTGCAAGGAAGTAAAACCAGAGGGATTGGGCAGAGGGAAATTCTGACCTACAATGCAGTTGCCACTGAGACCTCAGACACACTTAAGAGAAGATGTGGAAATGGGAAGCTCCTTTAACATTGTCTCAAATAGGTATGGGGTGGAGTCTTAGCATTTTCACTTTCATTGTTGGCCACAGAATGCTCCCTGCAAGCAGGAGGAGCTGTAAGCTTGAGCAATACAGTTCCCAGAAACTGAGGGCAATTTCCAGTGAAGGACACAGCTGCCAACCATCAGCAAGTGGGAGATGGGTGCTTGGGCTCTGAAGAGAGAAACTGGGAGGAATATGGCAATATTCACTAAATTATTTCTCATCCTTCATATTTAAGCTCAGTCACCATTCTGTCTGGGAAGTGTCCCAGGACCTTTACCCATCCTCCTCCCCTGCCATACACCACACGCTCTCAAACTAGGTCAGATCTCCTTATTATATACCTTCTTCACTTCCTGCACTATTCTTCATATAACTTATTCCACTTTTAGTTACAGGTTCATTGGTGTGATTATTTGATTAAAACCTTTCTTTACCATTAAATTGTAAGCTCCTAAAGGGAGAGACTGTAATACTTTTGTCCACTCTTGTACCTCCAGTGCCTAGCAGAGGATCTGTGGATCTGTTATGTATTAGTGCTCATTCGATACTTATTTCAATGAATATTACATTGGTGAATAACTATCATGGACGATATATGTAGCTCACTGTAACAATGGCATCATTATATAGTAAACTCACCTCAATAAGTATTGTAAAGAATGGATTTCTGCAAGGAAGTACACAACTTTCCTCTCAGAGTATTGTATTCCTGGACAAAATTTGCAGCTTCAGAGAGACTGAGACAGCAACCTAACTAGTCAGAGTGTCTTGATAACTTCAGAAACCAATATTATATTTGATTACCTAATATTATATTTGAAAGTGTGTACTGACAACACCAAATGCTGCAAAAGGATATGGCAGCAAGAACTCTCCTTCACTGCTGGTGAGAATGCAAGGTGACTCAGCCACTTTGGAAGACAGTTTGGCAGTTTCTTACAAAAATAAACATAGTCTTATCACACATTCCAGCAATTGTGCTCTTTTCACGTTCCTCAAATTGGTTGAAAATGTATGTCCACAAAAAAAAAAAAAAAAAAAAAAAAAAAAAAAAAACCTGCACACAGATGTTTACAGCAGTTTTATTCATAATTGCCAAAACTGGAAAGTAACTAAGACGTCCTCCAATAGGTGAATGGATAACTAAACTGTGGTACAACCAAAAGGGGGAATAGTATTCAGCACTAAGAAGAAATTAGCTATCAACCTATGAAAAAACATGGGAGAAACTTAAATGCACATAACTAAACAAAAGAAGAAAGTCGTCTGAAAGGGCTACATACTGCAGGATTCTGACTCGATGACATTCTGAGAAAGACAAAACAACGGAGACAGTAAAAAGATCAGTGGTTGCCAGGAGTTCAGAGGAGGGAGGATTGAGTACATGCAGCACAGAGGAGAATTTTTAGGGCAGTGAAACCACTCTGTATGATACTGTAAGGGTGGATACGCATCATCATACATTTGTCCAAACCTGTAGAGCATACAAGTGTACTCTTACGTAAACTGTAGACTTTGGGTGATGATGTGTCGGTGTACATTCATCAGTTGAACAAATGTGCCAGTCTGGTGGTGATTTTTTTTTTTAAGTTCAATTATTTTAAGTTCTGGGGTACATAGGCAGAATGTACAGGCTTGTTATGTAGGTAAACGTGTGCCATGGTGGTTTGCTGCACAGATAATCCCATCACCCAAGTATTAAGCCTAGCATCCACTAGCTATTCTTCCCGACCCTATCCCTCCTTCCATGCCCCACCTTCTAACATGCCTCAGAGTGTGTTGTTTTCCTCAATGTGTCCATGTGTTCTCATAATTTAGTTCCCACTTATAAGTGAGAACATGCAGTATTCGGTTTTCTGTTCCTGAGTTAGTTTGCTAAGAATAATGGCCTCCAGCTCCATTTATGTTACTTCAAAGGACATGATCTCATTCCTTTTTATAGCTGCATAGTATTCCATGGTGTAAATGTACTCTGATGATGATGTTTATAGTCTGGAAGGCTGTGCATATGTAGGGGCAGGGAGTATATGGGAAATCTCTGCACTGTTTACTCAATATTGCTATGTGCATAACACTGCTCTAAACAAATAAAATCTGTTTTTCAAAAACACTTGTGTAAATGAAAAGAAAGGGCTTACAAAACTATGTTTGCCTTGTATGACATGAATTTACATTTTCATTACATGTTAGTTGATTATTATGATGGTTAATACTGAGTGTCAACTTGATTGGATTGAAGGATACAAAGTATTGATCCTGGGTATGTCTGTGAGGGTGTTGACAAAGGAGATTAACATTTGGGTCAGTGGGCTGGGAAAGGGAGATCCACTCTTAATTTGTGTGGGCACCATCTAATCAGCTGCCAGTGTGACTAGGATATAAACCAGGCAGAAAACTGTGAAAAGACTAGACTGGCTTAGCCTCCCAGCCTATATCCTTCTCCTGTGCTAGATGCTTCCCACCCTCGAACATCAGACTTCAAGTTCTTCAGTTTTGAGACTCGAACTGGCTTGCTTGAACCTCAGCTTGCAAACAGCCTATTGTGGGACCTTGTGATCTTGTGAGTTTACTCCTCCTTAATAAACTCCCCATATATATACACTTATATACACATTTACCCATGTAACAAACCTGTACATTCTACATATGTACCCCAGAACTTAAAATAATTGAACTTAAAAAAAAAATCACCACCAGACTGGCGCATTTGTTCAACTGATGAATGTACACCGACATATCATCACCCAAAGTCTACAGTTTACATAAGAGTATACTTGTATGCTCTATGGGTTTAGATAAATGTATACACACACACATATACATGTGTGTGTGTATATATATATGTGTGTGTGTATATATATATATCTTATTAGTTTTGTCCCTCTAGAGAACCCTAATATAATTATGATGTTGATGAAATCATCAGTCACTTTTAGACCATTCTTGTTAAGAGGTTTAGGATGATATTTCAAGAGATACAAACAAGGAAGCTTGGTAATAAAATCTGTTTTGTTCTGAAGGAACATTTTAGAGGAGGAACTTCTGAAGATAAAATTCACCTCAATATACCTCATAAGGCTCATACTTCCATTTTAAACATCTGCCACAAGAGACACAATTTGGCGTCTCTTATTCATAAATCATGAATTTCCAGAGACTGTTTCTTCTAACAATGGTTCTCTGTTTGTCTTCCATAAAGGTAAGAGATTTGTGAAAAGAACATTGATCTAAGCAGTCAATATCATGCTTTGTCACCCTGAATTAAATGGTCATGTTTAAAGATTAGCGTGGATTATGCACATCGCTAAAGGAAATTGGCATCTGGACCTGCCAAGGGTTCTGTTGTGTAATGTCATCTCTCCTTCCCAATCGCAGTGAGTCATAATGAATTATCAAATGAGCCACATCTCAGAATCTCCTGGAGGTTCTAATAAACAAGTCACTAAGCTCCATATGCTGTCCTGCCACTCATATCCCCTTTTCTAATATGAGAGTTAGTATTTGCTGGGAGCTATAAAACTGAAAGCATACTTTTCCAGTAAACACATGTGTAGCATGATCTGTGTCACTCATTATTCTAAGTGCTCTACAAACATGTAATAGGTGGGTTTTGGACACTATAATTGAAAAGATAGATTTCATATCATAAGACATCCAAGATAAAATGGAGTTGCTGATTATCTCCAAGTTAATCAGTTGCCAAGTTATTCCCCCAAGAAACTCTCAGTGCCAGGACCCCTGGAAGTATCTCCAATGTTGCCCTCCTAGGTGACCTTGTGTCTGATGTCTCCTGACACTCAGCAGATTCACCATGTGAAGGCAACAGCAGGCTTCCTCTGATTTCACAACTGTTCAGATTGCGCTATCTTGTCACTGTACCACAGTTCATATGATACAGTGTCTGAATATGTAGGACTGACAAATGTCCTGGGAACCTGGACAGTTGTGTTTTGATATTTTTGTGTTACTCTTCCATGTTCCATGTTTCAACAAATTGGAGGGATGTAAGATCAACGCTGCATACTTCCAGCTCCCCCCAAAATAAGAATCATCTTTTCTCAAAGTTTTTATTTTTTTCTGTTTTCTCTGCTACTCAACAAAGTCTAATCATTTTGACCTCTCTGTTTTAAATTAATGGTGTTATTGTTAAGTCCGGGATACTGTCCCATTACATATGGGCCACTTACAGGCTAATAATTATATCAAAGATATCACTGCACTTCATTGGGTTTTAATTGTAGCATTGACCTCATAGTGGTGGTATATTTATATAATCTTGATTTATCAAACTCTCTTGAGGCATGAGTTAGCTTGTTAAAATTTTGTAGCTCTGGAGTTGCTATCACTAAAGTTTCTCCCATACCAGTAAGTGATGTGTAGCTGTGGGTGAAGTCATAGTCTGTGAAATGGCAAAGCTTCTGAAATGTTGAATGCATTATCAAAGTTTTTCTGTGGCCTGAATTGCCTTTTCAAAAATATTTTGTGCAAAGCATATAATTTTCCTTTGTTCCATGACATTAATGGATTGCTTGGTCTGTAAACTACCTTCCTTATTTAATACAAATACCCCTTCAATCGAAATTCCCTGACTTTGACTAATGACATGCCAAAAGAACTAACAGACTTCACTGCAGCTTAAATGACTGTGTGCATTCGTTTATCCTCTAGTTATTTTTACTGTACAGTTCTCTGCTTATTTATTCAAAAATAAAAACAGATGGCGTGCTTGCTTCTGCTTCAGGTTCTACCAGCAGTTCTTTGTCGATTGCATAAAAGCTGTTTGCAAGTACATTTTTCTTTATAAAGGAAAAATGTAATGAAGGTGTCCAATGACCCTTAAATTATTGTGGAAATTTAACCCACTACACACAGGGTCACGGAGTGAGTACAGGGAGTGTGGAAGCTTTTCAGCCAACTATTCAGTCTGATTTCTGGCTTGAACCTCATCATATTTTCACACCAATTCAACTCAATGAGTTGTTTTATAGGAGTTAATAACAGGCAATGAACAAGATTAAAACACTTATCTCTGAGCTTAAAGTAAATAACACGGCACGCTGAAAAATAAAGTTGACTGTTTTCTCTAACACTAAGTGAAAGTTTTTTAAATCATTGATTGTAAACCGTAGCAATGTCTTTAACTGCATGCCTTCAAATGTAAGTAACTTTCACTTAATTAACTAACCTTATTGCTAATATGGAAATAAGTGATTTGACAAGGACTGTCCTCAGCTGAGTTCCAGCTGCCCATGTTAGTTGGGGATGTTAATGACATGAATTGTATTTGACTCAATAATCATCACATCAAATATAGAGCTGTCTGGTCATACAGAAGAAATTATTTAAAAGCAAGCAGGTTATTCCATACCCCCATAATATTTCCTATGGGTTGCTATCGTTGTTCTGGTTTGCTAAAAGCTTTTAGAATTTGCCTTTCTTTCACTTGGTACTATAGTCTACCATCCAAATGGTCATCTCCAGATAGATTATTTCACCACCTTATTGGTTCTTATTTTAATAAAAGGCAATTTATATGTTTTTGCTTTCTGATGCTTCTCTGACACCACAAGTTGATATTTTTAAAAGACCTAATTTTCTTCAAAGTCAGTAATATTCTGCTAACTCTAAAACTGGCTCACTAAGGGCTGATGTTCTTGCTCTTCTAGGAGTTAGAGATAAAAGTGAATGGCTTCTTAATAGCAGCTCAATTCCAGCAAGCCTCCCAGCAAACGTTAGGAAAACTAGAATTTATTGGATGATATCTGAGGATGCATCATTTACTCCAGCTCTAGAAGTACCTCAAATGTGATGTATTCCTCACTTTATTCTCACCAGAGAATTATCATCCTCAAGATATCAAAAATGGGCGCCGATGGTACAGCCACTTTGGAAAGCCGTTTGGCAGTTCCTCACAAAGGTAAGCATAGAGTAACCTTATGTATCTACTCCTAGGTACACAAGAGAAGTAAGAACATGTGTCCAGACAAAAACTTTAGACATGAATGTTTATTGCAGCATTACTCACAACAGTCATAAAGCAGAAACAACCCAAATAAACTGATGAGCGAATGAACAAAATGTGGTATAGTCATATAATGATTGAGAATAAAATGATATGATATGATACGCTGTAAAACATGGCTGAAACTTGAAAACATTTTGCTAAATAGAAAAGAAAACAATCACACAGGAACACGTACTGCATAATTCTGTTTACATGAAATGTCCACACTAGATGGCTCTATAGGGGAAAAAAATAGATTACTGCTTGCCTAGAGCTTGGGGAAGGGGAAGAGTAGGCACTGGGGGGAAAGGGGAGTGACTGCTAATGGGTGTGTGAGAGTTTTTTTGGAAGGTGATAAAAATGATCTAAAATTAATTGTGATTGATGGTTGCAAAACTCTGCTAACATACCAAAAATGACTGAAATGCATGCTTCAAATGGGTGAGTTTTATCATACATCATTTGTTTCCATAAAGTTATTAAAAATGAGTACCACTTATTGTGTTCAATATGGGTTAAATATTATATTAGGAGATATATATATATAGAGAGAGATACAGATATACATATATATGTACACACACACACATATACACTTATTTAATTCTCTGAACAATCATTTTTAGGCAAGAAAACCAAAGCCAGAGATGTTAAGTGACTCACTGAGGCTCATACAACCAGAGATTAGAATAACAAGCTGATTTGACTCTGTAACAACAAAGCTGTAACATATGGTCATCAAGATGCTGCCTTCAGAAAGACAGCAGATGTTTGTTGTTCGGCAAACCTGGATAGCTTTTACAGTCAATGAAACATGTTGCTAACCCATAGCGAGTCTAAAAAGCAATAAACCTCATTCGGTTGTCTTTCTGAAAGAAGCACTGTCTACATGACCTATACAATCTGGGCGATACAATTTCTTTTTTTTTTTTTTTAATTTAAATGGTCAGCCGGTTTGAATTGGTCCAAAAACCTGTCTTTAAAAATATTTAGAGGAATTTTTTAACTCAAGGTTTTGTAAGGGCAATTAAGCAATAGAATGATTGAGAATAATGCATGACATAAACTTTTCAGTCTACTTAATATATAATTAAAATATAATCATATGCTGTAAACCAAAATTAATATATATGAAACTCTGGCATTAACTTCCACTTGAGAATTGGGAAAGTTATAGAATAACAAAGAAAAGAACCTGAAATGGTGTCCCTTTGATCACACTCAGCTAAGGATTTCCTCTATTCTAGACAGTCACAACTGTGCTAAATGCTTTACATAAATTTATATACTTGTTCTTCACAATCATTCCAACATGTGTGATATTATTACAACTGAGAGTTGAGTAGACTGCTTCTTAGAAAGGTAAATTGCTAATGTCAGATAGAAAATGAAAGAACCTGAATTTGACTTAAGTTGCATTGTTCAGAGGCTATGACCTCTCCTTTCTGTGAGGCTGTAATCACATGTTTTGTACTGGTTGCTAGAAATGATAAAGGCCACCCCTTGAAATTAGAACACAGATAACCTGCTACCATATCTGAATGAGAAAGAAGGCAATTTATCACCTCAATGAATTTTTAAAAGGCTGTAGTTAATCCTCTCTCAAGACACATTATTTCTTTCCTCAGATATTCACCTACTAGCCAATGAGCAGGGTCTTTAAGCATGTGCCTACCAAAAATCCTTCTAAACATTCCATGTCATTGATTTCCTAAACATCAGCTCTCTAAAACATTAATAAGATTGTATTGTTCTTGATTGTACCAAAGCAGGAGATCCTTGTTAGAGATAATGCTGAAACCCAGCCAATAGACCCATAGGTAATTTTTTTGTTTGGTTGTTTTTTAAATAAACACAGAAATTGACCCTTCTGGTCTTAAAGCTTGAAACTTGTATTTGTTTTATCTCTGTTCCTTCCTCAGAAAAGGACCTTCAGGCTGCTCAAATAAAAAAGTATCAAAGAACTGAAACTCACCAGATCACCACATCCAATGAGATGAGAGACCCCTCATTCATCATGAATGCTCCATTACCCCTTCCTAGTTCCTGTTTTCTTACACATTGTTACATTTCCTCCCACTATATAAATCCCTACTTTTAGTCAGTTAGGGAGATGGATTTAGGACTCCCATCTCCTCCACTGCAGCACCTGACTAAAGCTGCCTTCTTTGTCTACTTTCCTTGCTTGGTAGTACTCAGTGCCTTAGTGATTGGCTTTCTGTGCGGCGAGCAGCAGGACCCAGACCAACCCCCAGGTGTTTTGGTAACAATACCAAATGTCTCAATCTTCAATCATATCATTTTTATTACTATGATAAAATTGGCAAGTTTGGCTCCTGACCTTGAAACTAAGAATCAAGGCTTCCAGATGCATCTGTTTTCCAGCTGGTCATAATGTGCTAGGCATCATCCTGTAAATAATCTATATGATTCTCTTTTAAAGAAAAAAAAATGAGAAAACATATATAGTAGACTACCTCATCTGTGGTTCTTCTTTCCATAGTTTCAGTTACCTAGGGTCAACAGGAATCTGGAAATATTACTTATGGTAGATATTCTAAGAAAGAGACACCACATTCACATAACTTTTATTTAATTAATTAACGTATTTATTTTTGAGATGAAGTCTTGCTCTTGTCCCTCAGGTGGAGTGTGATGACACGATCTCAGCTCACAGCAACTCCGCCTCCTGGGTTCAAGTGATTCTCCTGTCTCAGCCTCCCAAGTAGCTGGGATTACAGGCGCCTGCCACCACGTCCGGCTAATTTTTGTACTTTTAGTAGAGATGGGGTTTCACCATGTTGGCCAGGCTGATATTGAACTCCTGACCTCAGGTGATCCACCTGCCTCAGCCTCCCAAAGTGCTGGGATTACAGGTGTGAGCCACCATATCCAACCACATAACTGTATTATAGCATAATGTTATAATTATTCTACTATATTATTATTGTTACCCTCTTACTGTGCCTAATTTATAAATTAAACTTTATCCTAGAGATGTATGTATAAGAAAAAAACATAGTATATATAGGGCTCAGCACCATCTGCAATTTTAGGCATCCACTGGAGGCTTACAATGTATCCCCCACGAATAACGAGGAATTACTGTACTACTATTTTAAATCTTATTTTTTTAACTGAACTATTGCCAAATGAGCAATCTATATTTCCTAAGCACTGTTAGTACTTGACTATAATGTTAAATTATTTTTGTATCTCTTTTCAATCTGTCTTCTCAAACTGGATAATTGATTGGTTTACTTGTATTTTCAATTAGGTAGTATAAGTTGCAGCTGAAAATGAGTGACTCCTTAGAGTTTAAAGATACAGGCAGGTTTCACATCTTTTTTTAATTCCCTAAATAGTTCAATTAAACCCTTAAGCCTAAAAAATCCCAGAGTTTACAAAAGTAAACATGTTTCTTAATGTAGTCATTATAATTGCTAGCAAATCAGTATTCAGGTTTAGGTTTAGTATGGGGGTAGTGGGGAACCCAAGCTAAGAGTAAGCATTTTGGTGCCACAATGTTTTAAAAAATAGTTTTTGAATTTATTCGACTAGCATATTTTAAAAATACATGTTTGGCTTACAAATCCAAAGACAATTATTAAAATGTTCTATAAATACGACGCAAAGTAGTGTGGAAAAGTAGAGAATAAGGCACTAAGCTTTACAATCCACACCTCTAATAAAGAGAGACATGATGGGAGAATATGATCTCACCACCCTGAAGCCTGTCTGTACAAATTTCAAACAAGTTTTTCAATCTCCCTACACCTCAGTTTTCTCATTTATACTGGGATGATGCTTAGAGCCTTGTCACTCATATGGTTTATAATTCAAATAACTTCACTCATTTCCATGTCTTACTGAATGCATAATAATGTTGAAAACATTTACTAGAAGTTGGTCTTACATAAATAAGTTACATGTTTTAGAATCCTTTTTCTGGATATACATTAAAAATTTAAGGACCAAAATTATTTTGCACTATGTATTACTTAGATTTAGTCTCATAACAATTCTAAATATTTCAAATTATGAGTTATTTTGTTTCATTGCATGACACTCATATTTTTTCCTAAATCCCTTTGTTGTAGAGGAAGACATGAATTCACTTTTGCTTCACTGAAGTCTAGAGCTAGAAATCCCAGCTGCTTGGGAGGCTGAGGCAGGAGAATGGTGTAAACCCGGGAGGCGGAGCTTGCAGTGAGCTGAGATCATGCCACTGCACTCCAACCTGGGTGACAGAGCAAGACTCCATCTCAAAAAAAAAAAAAAAAAAAAAAAAAAATCCTTACATCAATTCCAGCCTCCTAGATTCCCACAATCCTAGCCACAGAATTGCCGCTCAACCCTCACGGGCCCTGAGACTAACATAGGGAGCTACCTGGACACTGAACAACAACACTGCTCCGGGAAAGGAGTTCATGCTTGGGCCCACACACCCCTTAAGTCCTAAGCAGTTGCAGCAAAGTGCCTTTTGAGATCCTAGCCCTCTCCACCCTGCATTCTGCTAGAGGCTCAACAGACCTCGCACGTCCACATCCCCTGAGTTTCATTCACTTCCACAACATGCTGGGTTGCCATGAGGGTCACAGTGGGAATCGTTGGTAACAACCCCACTACCCTCAGCAGTAGAGCCACTACACATTTTCATGTGCCCCAAGGGCAGACTCTCCCACCCACAGCGGCGACCACTGTAGGCTACTGCTGCTGGGGCTAAAGGAAGAGCACAGTGCTGCTTGCCTTTGACTGTTGTCACTGCTTGCCTTTGACTGTTGTCACTGAAAGTAACCCACCCTCCTTCCCTGTAACAGGGCTGCAGCATGGCCACAGCCACCCCCACCTGTGCATTCTACCAGAAGCCTAGGGATCGCTCCTCCCCTGCCTACTACAGCCAGTGCCTACACATACCACCTAGGGTGCTAAGGACATCTGGGAATTGCTCAGCCTTGCCTACTATGATTGGCACCTGAACATTTATCTTGAGGAACTGGGGTCAAGCCCACCCAACCTGTCACTACCACCACAGCTGGCACCCACCCATATGCATCAACTGTGGGGCTGGGGACTGGTGCAAAATCTCATTGCAGCCACTACCAACACTAGCATAAACTGCTTGGGAGTCATAGTGCTGTCATGCCACGGCTACTGCCATTGCCCATGCCACATCTACCGCTTGTGAGCCCAAAGATCCACTCACCCAACTGGCTCACTGGCACTACCACAACCCAAGAAAGCTGCCTGGAGACCCAAGAATTAGCCAACCTGGACTTACTAACACCAGTGCCATTCTATACCTCTTGGAGAACCGAGGATGACCGTGCTCAGCCTGCTGCTGCCACTACTGAGGCCTGATGACTGGTCCACCTGGCATCTTTATTCCCATAAAAACTTCACCATGGCCTCTACGAACCATACCTTCAGCCACTGGGGAAATCGACGACCCCACTGACACTGTTTACAGCTGAAGAAATCACATGGAGACTTCCCTACTGCCTGCACCCACAATCAGAACCAAAGTGCCTTATCCAACCAACACTACTGATACATCTTTAGGAAAAAGCCCTCCCCTATGAAAGTAAATTCAAGAAACTGGAAAAAGCAACTGTCACACCAGATGAGCAGATATCAATGTAATAACATACACACAAAAAGAAAGGAAAGGAAAGGAGAGGAAAGGAGAGGAGAGGAGAGGAGAGGAGAGGAGAGGAGAGGAGAGGAGAGGAGAGGAAAGGAAAGGAAAGGAAAAGAAAGGAAAGGAGAAAGGGAAGAGAAAGGGGGGAAGGAAAGGGAAGGGAAGGGAAAGGAAGAAGGGAGAGAGGAAGGAAGGACGGACAAGGAAATACGATGCCTCCAAAGGAATGCAACAATTCTCCAGCAATAAATTTCAATTAAAAAATTCAAGAAGTCCCAGAAAAACAATTAAAAATCATGATATCAAAGACGCTCAATTAGATATAAGAGAACTCAGAAAAATGATACAAAGACATTTTTTAAAAATCAATATACAAATGAGCAATGTACCAAAGAGATAGATATCATTAAAAAGAACCAAACATAAATTCTGGAACTAAAGTATTCATTGAATGAAATATAAAATATGTTCATAAGCTTTGATAATGCACTAGATCAAGTGGAATAAAGAATTTTAAAGCTTGAGACAAATCTTATGCAATAACCCAATCAGAAAAATAATTTTTAAATAATAAAGCACAATGAACAAAACCAATCTGACATATGAGGCACCACAAAGTGACCAAACATTCAAATTTTCAGTGCCCCCAAAGGAGAAGAGAAAACGAAAGGGAGAGAAAACCTATTTAATGGAATAATAGCCGGAAACTTCCCAGGTCTATCCAGAGGTTTAGACATACAGACACAAGAAGCTTAGAGATCCCCAAATAGTTACAATTCAAAAGGTTCTTCTCTATGGCACAATGAGAGTCAAATGTCAAAAGTCAAAAAGAAAACAGCAAGAGAAAAGCCTCTAGACACTTACAAGGGAATCCCCATCAGACTAAACAGATTTCTCAGCAAATATCTTACAGGTCAGGAGAGACTAGGATGATATATTCAAAGTGCTGAAAGAGAAAAACTGCCAGCCAAGAACAGTTTACTCAGCAAAGTTTTCATTTATATGAAGGAGAAATAAAATCTTTCCTAGACAAGCAAAAGCAGAGGGAATTAATCACTAGACTGGCCCTACAAGAAATACTTAAGGGAGTCCTATGCCTAGAAGTGAAAGATGATATCTACACTCATGAAAACACATAAGAGCAATCATTCAAAAGTCAGGAAACAACAGGTGCTGGAGAGGATGTGGAGAAATAGGAACACTTTTACACTGTTGGTGGGATTGTAAACTAGTTCAACCATTATGGAAAACAGTATGGCGATTCCTCAAGGATCTAGAACTAGATGTACCATATGACCCAGCCATCCCACTACTGGGTATATGCCCAAAGGATTATAAATCATGCTGCTATAAAGACACATGCACACGCATGTTTATTGCGGCACTATTCACAATAGCAAAGACTTGGAATCAGCCCAAATGTCCATCTGTGACAGACTGGATTAAGAAAATGTGGCACATATACACCATGGAATATTATGCAGCTATAAAAAAGGATGAGTTTGCGTCCTTTGTAGGGACATGGTTGCAGCTGGAAACCATCATTCTTAGCAAACTATCACAAGAACAGAAAACCAAACACCGCATGTTCTCACTCATAGGTGGGAACTGAACAATGAGATCACTTGGACTCGGGAAGCGGAACATCACACATCGGGGCCTATCATGGGGAGGGGGGAGAGGGGAGGGATTGCATTGGGAGTTATACCTGATATAAATGATGAATTGGTGGGTGCTGACGAGTTGATGGGTGCAGCACACCAACATGGCACAAGTATACATATGTAACAAGCCTGCACGTTATGCACATGTACCCTAGAACTTAAAGTATAATAAAAAAAAAACACACACACACACACATAAGAGCATAGAAGCCCCTGGTAGAGTAAACACACAAATAAGGAAAACAAAGGACTCAAATGTTACCACTAGAGAAAACCACCAAACCACATGATAAACAAGAAGAGAGAAAGGAATAAACGATACACAAAAACAACCAGAAATCAATTAATAAAATGGTGAGAATAAGACCTCACTATCAGTAAGAACCTTGAATATAAACAAATTAAACTTTCCACTTAAAAGATATAGAAGAGCTGAATGGATATACAAACATAACCCAATTAGTTACATGCTGCCTACGAGGAACTCAACTCACTCATAAAGACACATACACACTGAAAGAAAAAGGATGAAAGAAAGGTATTTCATGCAAACGGAAACCAAAAGCAAGTGGGAATTACTATACTTATGCTATTCTTATATCAGACTAAATAAACTTTGAGTCAAAAACAGTAAAAAGAGACAAAGAAGGTCATTATATAATGATAAAGGGACCAATTCAGTAAGAGGATATATCCATCTAAACCTATACACACAGCAATGGAGCACTCAGATACATAAAGCAAATATTATTAGATCTAAAAAGAGAGGTAGACTTCAACACAGTAATAGCTGGAAACTTCAACACCCTATTCTCAGAATTAGATCATGTAGACACAAGATTAAGAAAGAAACATGCAATTTAAACTTCACGTTAAACCAAATGGACCTAGCAGATATTTACAGAACATTTCATCCAATGTGTACAGAATGCACATCGTTCTCATTAGCACATGGAACATTTTCCAGAACAGACCATATGTTAGGATGCAAAACAAGCCTTAACAAATTTTTAAAAATCAAAATTATATCAAGTATCTTCTCAGACCACAATGAAATGAAACTAGAGATAAATAACAAGAGGAAGTTCAGAAACTATACAAATATATGGCTATGATTAAAAAGTCAGAAAAATAATAACAGATGCTAGTAAGGATGCAGATAAAAGAGAACTCTTACACATTGTTGGTGGGAATGAAATTAGTACAGCCACTATGGGAAAGGATATGGAGATTTTTCAGACAACTAAAAATAGAACTACCATATGATTCAGCAATTTCACTACTGAGTAGTTATCCACAGGAAGAGAAATCAGTATATCAGAGGAATACCTGCATGTTCATTGCAGCACTATTCACAACAGTGAAAGTATGGAATCAACCCAAGTTGTCTATCAACAGACAAATGAATAAAGAGAATGTGATAAATATACATAACAGGATACTATTTTGCCATAAAAAAGAACAAAATCTATGTTATTTGCTGCAATATGGATAGAACCAGAGATCATTAAGTTAAGTAAAATAAGCTAGGGACAGAAAGACAAATATTGCATGTTTTCACTCACATGTGGTCTCTAAAAATTTTGATCTCATGGAGATAAAGGGTAGAATGATAGATACCAGAGGCTGTGAATGGTGTGGAGGGTGGGTCAGCGTAAGAATGAAGAGAGACTGGTTCATGGGTACAAACATACAATTAGATACAGTTATATAGGAGAAATAAGTTATAATGTTTGACAGCAGAGTACAGTAACCATGGTTAACAACAGTGCACTGTATATTTCAAAATAGCTAGATGAGAGGACTTGAAATGTTCCCAACACACAGAAAAGAAAAATACTTGAGGTGATAGATTTCCCAAATATCCTGACTTAATCATTACATACTCTATGCATGTAACAAAATATCACATGTACCCCGTAAATAGATACAAATATGATGTATCAATAAAAAAGAGAAATGAAAAAAATAAAATTCAGCTCCTCTTCCACTAGCTACTAGCTACATTTAAAATTTTTTCTTTTACTTTTCTTCTTTTTTTTTTTTTTTTTTTTTGAGACGGAGTCTCACTCTGCTGCCCAGGCTAGAGTGCAGTGGTGCGATCTCGGCTCACTGCAGGCACCTCCTCTGGGGTTCACGCCATTCTCCTGCCTCAGCCTCCTAAGTAGCTGGGACTACAGGTGCCCGCCACCACGCCTGGCTAAATTTTTTGTATTTTTAGTAGAGACGGGGTTTCACCGTGTTAGCCAGGATTGTCTCAATCTCCTGACCTCGTGATCTGCCCACCTTGGCCTCTCAAAGTGCTGGGATTACAGGTGTGAGCCACCGTGCCCAGCCTACATTTAAAATTTTCAATAGTCACATGTGCCTAGTGTCTACTTTATTGGACTGCCCACACAGGGGACTTTTCTATCAATGCCGAAAGTTCTACTGGACAACACTGGTACAGAGATGTTGAACTGTTTGATTTTCTAACTAATATGTATACTTCTTTGTAATAGATGAGTTTCTAAAAATATACAGAGTTTGTTTAGTATCATAATAAAACTCTAAATGCAAGAAGATAATTGGTTATGTAGAGAAACATTTTCCCATGAGACTCTAAGCTCCATGAAGTCAGACCATGTAATATTAACCACTGCATTCCCAGAACCTAGAAGAGTATCTAACACACAGTAGGTGTTCATTATTTTTTACATTATTTTGTTACATTTAGTCACTTTTGTGGTGAAAAATTACTGTTCCAAGAATGTCAAGGATTGAAAAAGAAACTCATTAAGGTTGAAAGTATGTGGTAAGCCCTGCTTGTCAGTGATGTCTCCTGGAGTTGTGGAATGCCTACAAGCTGTGGCCATGCACTGTGGCACTGGAGGTAACTATGTAGAGTGGGCCTGAACCTGGACTAGGACTTTAGCTCTCTGTGAGCTAAGATAATTTGATAAATAAAGTTAGTTTTAAAATTGTTGGTAAAATGGAATAGTCTCCAGAATTGTCACTATTAAATATAATTCAGACATTTTTCCCTGAGTCAGACAGGCTTATGCTGTCTGTTACTTGTTTTAAGGTCATAGAACTGCTGCTTCTATATCTGTGTCATAGTTGCAAAATTCTTTTCACGTACTCAGCACAAACCAAAATAAAATTTATAGTTATCTAACTAGAGAGGTTGAAATTTATAGATGAGCTCTGAAAAAAGCATTTACAAAGCAAATTAAAAATGATATTATAAGGTACTTGACTTCTTTAAAAGATTAAAAGTGGCTAAATGGCTTCAGGGACTTTAACATCTCTATTTGGAAAGAGTTGATTACAAATCCCCTTCAGTTAAAATTGACATTAAGGGATCCTATTTGGCAAGAGTTCCTTACCAATAATCCTTCTAATAAAAATAACACAAAACATTTAGAATTAAAATAGTTCATAATACAGCCATCACTAATTTAGATTGACCTTTGCACAAATAGTCTTATTACTGGAATTTTGCTGAATGAGCTAGCTATTTTACCACATCAATTATTCTGTCACTATCCTAAAGATAAAGAGAAAACAGTTAAAGTCTTGGTTGAATACTGCTTAATAATTTAAGGAAACAGTCTTTGATCCTTATATAAAGGAGTGCAATGATAGTAGGCAATAGGAGTAAGGCAGAGTGCAGTAATGAGAGTGCCTGGCTGTACAAATTAGGGCAGCCTCATTCAGTAACTGTTGATTTGCAGTGTTCGTTGAGCACAGTTCCAGTTCTGAGAATGCCTGTTAAGTAATTAAGTAAGCCCATGACTCCAAGGAGTTTTAATGTCTAGTGAGTTCCGCTGTGTTTGTCTATCCAACATCAGGTCCCTTTTCCGCTAATAGCACCCTGATTTTGCTTTGACAATCTGCTTTGCTCACAATTCAAGTCAGTCTTGGCAGAAAAGCTCAATGTTCCCCTGCAAATGAAGAGATGGCATCCTTAAACAAAACTAAGTCTAATCCTACGCTCTCTCCCTGAGATTTCTATCTTCAGCAAAATAATACAGAACCTGAAAATAATAGATATTTATTCTTCTTGGTTAAAATGTCCCAGGAAGATGCTTCATTATTAGTTCTATACATGCGTCCCTGGGCTTTTCCCATCTTGACTTTTTGAAACTGCTTCTTCATTTTTACCTTTGATTCTTTCAGCCATCCCATGTTTTTTTCCTTTTTACCAACTCCCTTTTGTACACAACCAAAGAACACTCATGGCATGTCTGTCAAGAGGATTGCTAATTAAAGACAATTGTAATGCAATGTCTAAAGTTCTAGGTGTGAGAATTGACAATAGCGATACCATTTTTCTACGTTGGTGACTGTGTTTCCTACCTTGGTGAAGGTGTTCCCAAAAACAAAGCAAAGGTCAACCTCGCCCATACCTTTAACAGAGCTTCACAACCCTGACCACAACAAAGCCTCACTGGCCCTTACCGCATCCTTCCCCAGGCCCCTACAGTGTCCACCTGCCAGTGCTTCCCCAACCCGTCCCCTATAGAGACTATATTATTAAAACTTCAAATTGTAAGCTCTCAGGGTCTCAGCCAGATTCCTGACTGGGACCCTTAGCAGGCTTATTCTCGTAAATAAAACTGTTTGGCCGTTGAGTTGCCTTCTCTCACACTTCTTTCCTTTAAAAATCTTCCAGCTGGGCATGGGGGCTCACGCCTGTAATCACAGCACTCTGGGATCCCAAGGCGGATGGATCACCTGAGGTCGGGAGTTTAAGACCAGCCTGGCCAACATGGTGAAACCCTGTCTCTACTAAAAATACGAAAATTCGCTGGGCGTGGTGGCGGGTACCTGTAGTCCCAGGTACTTGGGAGGCTGAGGAAGGAGAATTGCTTGAATCTGAGAAGCGGAGGTTGCAGTGAGCTGGGACTGTGCCATTGCACTCCAGCCTGGTCAACAAGAGCAAAATTCCATCTCAAAAATAAATAAATAAGAAATCTTCCTAACACTGAATTTGTCCACTAATTTTCTGTGAAATGGGTAAGAACATCTAGTTTGTGAGAGGATTTGTGATTAAATTGAGATTGGATTAAAAATAACAAATCAAGCACACTCACTAGGGTCTCCTCTTACAAAGATTTGGCAGAAACTACCTCCAAAAGCAATATATATATATATATATATATATATATATATATATATATACACATATATATATATATATTTTAAAGGACAAATGTATTAGAATATTAGAATGTAATAAATAGCAAAACTAGAAAGACTAAAATTTTGAGGAATCCTGGAAGATAGAAAATAAATGAGGTTAAGTTGATAGAGGAACAAGAGTAAAGGAAATCTCAGGCAACAACTACTGTAGAATTGTAAGTAATTCCAGAAATAATCCAAACTCAAAGTAAAACAAGAACAAAGACCTGAGTCAGCCTTGAGGTGATCAGAGGTTACTAACTGAAATATTGATTTGGTAAAGCTGGGACGGCCAAGTTCTCAGTTGGCAGAATGAATCTTGCCCTGCGGTTAATGTTTTGAGAAAGATGCTTTAAAGGTGCTATTACAGAGACTGTTGGGATTATAGAGATATTGTACATAAGTTCTCCACAAATTTAAAAACAAAATGAAAAAGAAAGCATGGGAAGAACCAGTTAAGGTATTTTGACACAGAAAACTCTAAGAGGCCCTTCCAATAGAAAAGAAGATATTATAATCAGAGAAAAGTTAGAAAATGATTTTCTGCAGCTCAAAGGAGATAAGTCTTTAGACTGCATCCTCTGATCATCAAAGAGATTAAACTAAAAAAAAAAAGAAAATCTCATAACATGGTAAAATTTCAGATGTTCATAAATCCAGGGATAAGAAAAAAAGTATCAAACCTTCCATGGGACAAATGGAGTTATACAAAAGAATGAGTACTAGAGGTCATCAAAACTACTCATTAGTCGCAATGGGAAGGAGAAGGTAATTAAACACACCTGAAATTGTGAAATTGAATTATTTTAAACCCTAGAATTCAACATTCAACCAAACTAGCACAGAAGCATAAGAAACAATTTTTCAGTGTATCCTTTCAGTTAACAAATACTTATTTGAGTACTTGCCTACTACATTCTCGGCAGTCTGGGAGGTCTTGGGCACG
This sequence comes from Rhinopithecus roxellana, assembly GCF_007565055.1. Classification (NCBI taxonomy): domain Eukaryota; kingdom Metazoa; phylum Chordata; class Mammalia; order Primates; family Cercopithecidae; genus Rhinopithecus; species Rhinopithecus roxellana. The sequence continues at coordinate 65,990,160 of NC_044552.1, forward strand.
TATCTGTAAACAAAATATATAAAAATCCTGTCTTCATAGAGCTTATAGTGGGGAACAATAAATAAGTAAAATACGTAGTATATTACATATTCTTTTCAATTACTCTGGCACACAACAATTTACAAGCATTACAACAAATTGGGGATATTATAGATTTGGTTTCAGATTACCGCAATAAAGCAAATAGCACAATAAAGTGAGTCACACAAATTTCGTTTTTATTTTCCGGTGTATATAAAAGTTATGTTTACACTATACCACTGTCTGTTAAGTGTTCAATAGTATAATGTCCAAAAATCAATGTATATCCTTAATTTAAATATAACATTGCCAAAAAATACTATCATCTGAGCCTTCAGTATGATTTATGACTGATTAGGGTGGTTGCTGAAGGCTGGAGTGGGGATGTGGCAAATTCTTAATGGTATCTAGAAAAATAAATCCTTTCCAGAAAGTTTTTAATTTACTTTACCCAGATCCTTCAGAGAAATTACTATTTATAGAAGCTACTGCCTTACAAAATGTGTTTCCTATCTAATAAGACTTGAAAGTCAAAATTATTCCTTGATCCATGGGCTACAGAACGGATTTTGTCTTAGTAGGCATAAAAGCAACATTAATTGCCTGTACATTTCCATTAGTTCTCTTGGGTTATGAGGTGCATTGTCAATGAGCACCTATTTTGAATTGTTTTCCTTTTTTTTCTGAGAAGTGGGTCTTGGCCAGATGCAGTGGCTCCTGCCTGTAATCCCAGCACTTTGGGAGGCCGAGGTGAGTGGATCACTTGTGGTCAGGAGTTCAAGACCAGCCTGGCCAACATGGTGAGACCCTGTCTCTACCAAAAATACAAAAAGTTAGCTGGGCGTGGTGGTGCATGCCTGTAATCCCAGCTACTTGGGAGGCTGAGGAAGGAGAATCACTTGAACCTGGGAGGCGGAGGTTGCAGTGAGCCGAGATCACACCGTTGCTCTCCAGCCTGGGCAACAGAATGAGATACCATCCTTAAAAAAAAAAGAAGTGGGTCTCATTATTGGACTTAAAATACTCAGTAAACCATGCTGTAAACAGATGTGCTGTCATCGGGGTGTTGTTATTCCACTTATAGAGCTCAAGCTGAGTAGATTTAGCATAATTCTTAAAGGCCTTAGGAATTTTGAAACGGTCAATGAACACCAGCTTCAACATAAAGTCATCAGCTTCATTCCCTAATGAGGCAGCCAGTCCTTTCAAACTTTGAAGCCAGGGATTGACTTCTCCTCCATGCGAGTCCTGGATGGCATCTTCTAATAAAACACTCTTTCATCCACACTGAAAATCTGTTGTTTTGTGTAGTCATCTTCAACAATTACATTCACTAGATCTTCCACAGAACTTGTTGCAGCTTCCGTATCATCATTTGCTCCCTCACTTTTTAAATTTATGTTACGGGGATGGCCTCTTTCCTTAAACCTCAAGAACCAATCTCTGCCACCTTCAAACTTTTCTTCTGTAGCCTTTTTATTTCTCTCAGCCTTCATAGAAGTGAAGAGAGTTAAGGCCTGGCTCTGGATTAGGCTTTTGCTTAAGAGAATGTTGTGGTTGGTTTAATCTTCTATCCAGACCACTCAAACTTTCTCCATATGAACAATAAGGGTGTTTTACTTTCTTATTATTCTTGTGTTCACTGAAGTGACATTTTAATTTTCTCCAAGAACTTTTCCTTTGCATTCATAACTTGACTTAAACTGTTTGGCACAAGAGGCCTGGGTTTTAGCCTACTGTGGCTTTTGACATGCCTTCCTCACTAAGCTTCATCATTTCTAGCTTTGATTTTAAATGAGAAACATGTGACTTGAAGACTTAGGGGCCTTTGCAGGGTTATTAATTGGCTGCATTTCAGTATTGTTTTGCTGCAAATAAGAAGTCTTAAGAGGGAGAGAGATGGAGAAATTGGTTGGTTGGTGGAACAGTCAGACATACTATGTTTAGCGATTAGGTTTTGCAGTCTTATGTGGGGGTGATTCATGGTGCCCCTAAATGACTATAATAGTAGCATCAAATATCACCTTAAAAAATGACAATAATGAAAACGTTTGAACATTGTGAAAATTACCAAAATGTCACACAGAGACATGAAGTGGGCACATACTGATAGAAAAATGGCGCCAATAGATGTGCTAGTTGCAGGGTTTCCACAGACCTTCAATTTGTAAAGAAATGCAGTATCTGTGAAGCACAATAAAGCAAAGTGCAATAAAACAATATCTGCTCATAGGTCAAAACTCGGTCTCAGAATAATGGCCATTTATTATACTTATGGATTCTGTCAGGAAATTAGAGAGGGCACATCAGGGACAGCTTGCTTCACTCCATGACGTTTGAAGCGTCTGCAGAAGCGGGTTGGAGACTGGAGTCCTCTGAATGCTCACTCATTCATGCCTGGAAGTTGATGCTGGTCATCCATTCTGACCTTAACTGGGAATTCCTACACATGCTCTTCCTATGTGGCCTGGGCCTCTTTCCCAACATTACTGGGGCTCAGAACATGATACTCTCCAAGTATGGCACCTTGGCATGTTGAAAACTTTAAGCCAAGGAAAGTTAGGAAAACTGCAGAATCAGGAAAGTCACTCTGATTTTCTCCCACCTTTCTCCCCTGAAGCGGGCCAGAAAATAGGTCTCTGAATACCTACCCTGAAAGTAGGTTCTAATACCCTGTTTGCAGAGGGATTCTGATCTATACCCAGAGACCCAGATGAATCTGAACAGGCCTTGCTAAGTTTCCCCTAGTTTATTACCATTCGATCATACCTTTTTGTCCTCCAATCATACTTGTGCGCAGCTGGCCATGAAAATACATTTTTGCCTGGGTTTTTCAGTCTTTTCTGAAAGCTTCCATGTCACATAAAATTTATATTCTATTGTTAATCTGGTTTTTGTTATGGGGTATCAGCTATAAACCTTGCAATGGATGAGAAAATAAGTATTTTCCCCCTTACAACATCTGTCAGCCATTGTAAGTACTGTTTGCTAATAGCTCTTTCCTGCATCTCTCTATATATATCTGAAGAACTGCCCTTAGCCTACAGAAGTCAACTTTATCCAAAACAGTCTGGGAAGGATGAACCCATCCACCTACGATTTGTCGACGGCCAATTGTTGCCTTTCAGTGCTCTTTGCCTCAACATGAGAAACCCCTGTGGTGTGATTTTTACCTCAGAACTCGCCAGGAGATCAGTCTAAGTAAGGCTAGACTTTTCCTAAAATCCAATCTTTTGAATATTCTTCCTCTCTCCTAACCTGTTTCTTTCATTCCCTTGTAGATTTTTCCTGAGAGCATTTCCTCCATAAACCACTTGCCCAAGAACTCCCGCCTCAAGTTCTACTTCTAAGAAACCCAACCTGAAACAATCAGGGTAAGAAGTGGCCCTTATGCAGACATTAACAAGGAGATCCTGGATTCGGTCATTAGCTACATGAATGGCAATGAGGACTGCATCACTGAGGGAAGGTGCAGCAGTGTGATGCTCTCAGAGGTTGTAACAGTGGGAATGCTAAGACATTCCCTGTGCTGAATGAGGATGTGACAGAGACAGAAGGGGATGCAATCATTGTTGCAGAGTTTTGGCCATTTGCAAAGAGGGATGATAAAAACAGGAACTTCACTCACTTTATTGTCCAGGGCTGAAGAGTCTGCGGTAAATTAGCTGAGACCTGCCTTTCCAAGTCACACTGCCCACAGGTCGAGATATTTCATTCGTTAAACAATTCAACCAGCAAATTCTGTAGCTTCCTCTCATAAGTTTAATGCAGACCTGGAGGCATTTAAAGCAACCTGTACCTACATTCTTTTTTAATCATGGTCCTTTAGTTGAGGATAATTTTCTAACATTTAAATGGAATTGCCTAATTCTGTTATTATTTTCACCAATCCCAAGCAAATTTATTCTTGTTACACATGTATATTTTCAAGTTATTTTATTTCGTTAGAAACATGCACAAGTTTCATTTATTCCTGGCTTGTCCTTACCATTTTTGGTCATTTTTACTTATGTTGGTTGCATATACAAATCCTTTTTGAAAAGCCATTTGAACTTACACATTTGTAATTCTCTCAGTTTCATTCCTATTAGAATCATTTGTGTTATGAAAATGTCTTCTTAATGTCCTTTATTTCTTGAGCCATATTTCCTTTTAGAATCTAACCAAATCGCTTTTTCTCTGAATTTTCTGAAAGATTATTATGTAAAACTAGGGTACCTGACTGATTTTGTGAAATCTTATTTTTTATTTCACAAACTTTATGATGGCAAAATGACTTTTTTTCACATTTGCCATTACTTTCATTTCACTAACTAGTTCATCATTATTGGTGAAAATTAAGTTGAAATTGTTTCTTGTTTCTCTGTTTCTTCTACTGGAGGAAAGACAATTATTATATTTGTTGGTGTGATTTGTGTGTGTGTGTATGTGCCTGAAAGTATACACAGTTAATGTTTGGAACATCAGAATCAATAGATTATGACATAAAATTTAAAAACAGCTTTCATTTTCAGTTATTGTTTTCTTAGAAGTAGCTGAATAAATTAGGCAAGGAACTCAATTGTGGAATTTTAATATTTTGTAGTTTTAGATAGGAAGTCAGTTGCATTATGACAAAATCATTTAAATTCGCTTGCATACATACAGAAAAATGAAGATTCAATCTTTGTTCTTGATATCGACATATTGATTTTCTTTATCTGAGCAGTTTTTTTAGAATTGTCGAAGTGTCGGCCGGGCGCGGTGGCTCAAGCCTGTAATCCCAGCACTTTGGGAGGCCGAGACGGGCGGATCACGAGGTCAGGAGATCGAGACCATCCTGGCTAACACGGTGAAACTCCGTCTCTACTAAAAATACAAAAAAACTAGCCGGGGGAGGTGGCGGGCGCCTGTAGTCCCAGCTACTGGGGAGGCTGAAGCAGGAGAATGGCGTAAACCCAGGAGGCGGAGCTTGCAGTGAGCTGAGGTCCGGCCACTGCACTCTAGCCCGGGCGACAGAGCAAGACTCCGTCTCAACAAAAAAAAAAAAAAAAAGAATTGTCGAAGTGTAACCAAAGATAGGCTCAATCGCTTCCTGCTTGCAAAGCCTGTAACGAAGACAAGATGGAGTGAAAGAAAATGACTGTATTCCAGGGCTAGCAGTGGGGAAACAGCCAGGCTCAGGACTAAAGAAACTGCTTCAAACTTTAGGCTGGAGAGAGGAGCTTAAAAGGGAGAACTAGGAATGGGAGTTATGCAAGAGTGGTGCTGAGTAAAGGGTCTGTTTATTGTCCTGGTGGTTATCAGTGTGAGCTGGTGACATCTTAAAAATAGCCTGGTTGGCCAGGCGTGGTGGCTCATGCCTGTAATCCCAGCACTTTGGCAGGCCAAGGTAGGGGGATCACGAGGTCAGGAGATCGGGACCATCCTGGCTAACACGGTGAAACCCTGTCTCTACTAAAAATACAAAAAGTTAGCCAGGCATGATTGGGGGACTCCTGTAGTCCCAGCTACTCAGGAGGCTGAGGCAGGAGAATGGCGTGAACCCAGGAGGCAGAGCTTGCAGTGAGCCAAGATCGTGCCACTGCACTCCAGCCTGGGAGACAGAGCAAGACTCTGTCTCAAAAAAAAAAAAAAAAAAAAAAAAAAAAAAAAAAAAAAAACCCTGGTTATAGACTAACCAACTTGATGTAGTCTCTGTAGTATTGCAGCTGGGTCTCCAAGATTATCCCAAGATTAGCCACCAGAACTTCTAAATAAACACACAGTTAGATACTATCATACAGTTAGATAAAGGTGCATGGTGAAAAGGAGAGTATGGTAAGAAAAGGAGGGATGTGTTGTTTCAAAGAAAGTATATTCCAAGGATATATTATAAGACTAAGGAGGAAAAAAAAAGTGTTTCTGTAGTAAACTTCAAGGTTACATCTTGAGACTAGAGAGAAAGGAAAAAATGTTTCATGGTGCATTTTCAGGCTAAACCGGCTAAACCGTTCATTTGCAAAAGTACTATATTATATATACATTTATTTTTTTGAGACAGAATCTCATTCTGTCACACAAGCTGGAGTGCAGTGGCACAATTAGAGGTCACTACAGCCTCAAATTCCTGTTCTAGGGCAATCCCTCCCTCCTCAGTCTTCCGAGTAGCTGGGACTACAGGTGAGTACCACTGTGCCCATTAATTTTTAAATTTTTTGTTGAGAAAGCATCTCCCCATGTTGCCCAGGCTGGTGTCGAATTCCTGGGCTCAAGTGATCCCCCCACCTTGATCTTTCAAAGTACTGGGATCACAGGCACGAGCCACTGTGCCCAGGCCTGTACAATATTTTTGTAGAGGAGAACAACACTGGTTATTTTATGACCTCAGTTTCATTAAATCTTTGGTACACCTTCCAAAGCCTGGGAACTTCTGTTGTTAATTAGCCTCAATTTGTTTTTGAATAATGCAATACTTCCCTTGTCACATCCCTTAATTAACTACTGAAACAGAAAACAACGTGTGTTACTTTATACTATGATAACCACCATTACAAAATCCTTCATTTGATATTGATTAACCAATATCTGTAAAATCAAGGTCAACTCTTGAGTATACTATTGATTTGAGCAAGTA